>NW_019957627.1:446842-461650 GCF_002910315.2 Salvelinus sp. IW2-2015 | reverse complement strand
TCGGCGTTGGAGTGGCGTGCCCCTGCCCTGTGCACCACTGTGAAGTCATACGGCTGAAGCTCCTCCAACCAGCGTGCCACCTGCCCCTCTGGCTCTCTGAAAGACATGAGCCACTGGAGAGCAGAGTGGTCAGYCCTTACAGTAAAGGGCAGGCCACCCAGGTAGTACTTGAAGTGTTTGACGGAAGCCACAACAGCCAAGAGCTCCCGCCGGGTGACACAGTAGCGGCGCTCATGTTTGTCAAATGTTTTGCTGAAGTACGCCACCACTCTCTCCCCCTCTGGCCCCACCTGGGCCAGCACCCCACCCATGCCCACATTGCTCGCGTCCGTGTCCAGGATAAAGGGCAAGGTGAGGTCAGGGGGGGCGAGCACGGGGGCCTCGATCAGTGCACGCTTGAGCGTGTTGAAGGCCTCCTCRCACTCCACTGTCCAAGTGAAAGCCTTGTCYTTCGGCAGCAGGCGGWTCAGGGGAGCAGCGACGCTTGAGAAGCCCCGTACAAACCTCCTGTAGTACGAGGCCAGGCCCAGGAAGCTCTTCAGCTGACGCTGGTCGGTGRGGGTGGGCCAGTCTCTGACATCCCCTACCTTGTCCTCCATGGTGCTGATCCCCTCCTTCCCCACTCGGTGGCCCAAGAAGGACACCTCTCTCCTCATGAAGTGGCACTTCKCGGGGTGGAGCTTCAGACCTGCGGCAGCCACCCTCTCCAGCACACGCCGTAGCGCCCCCAGGGCTGACTGGAAGAAGCTGCCATGGGCCAGGATGTCATCGAGGTATACCAGACACTGCTGTCGGGGGATGCCATCCAGAACCCTGTCYATCAAACGCTCAAAAGTAACCTGGAGCGTTGCACAGGCCAAAGCACAGGACCTTGAACTGCCAGTGTCCTCTGTTAGTGGCTCTGGCCTCTGGGGAGAGGGGCACCTGCCAGTAGCCACTGCGGAGGTCTAGTGAGGAGAACCAGGAGGACCCCCTAACCAGGTCCAGCGACTCATCGATACGTGGTATGGGGTATGAGTCCTTCCTGGTTACCTCATTCAGCCGCCTGTAGTCCGCACAGAACCTCAGCTTGTCCCCMTTCTTCGRAACCATGACGACTGGCGCCGCCYAGGGGCTGTCTGAGGGYTCAATGAAGTCTGCCCRCTGCATCTCCAACACAGCCTTGTCTGCCGCCTCCTGGCGTGCCAGCGGGATACGGCGGGGACGCATCTTGATGGGTCGAGCATCACCTGTGTCGATCTCATGATGCACCAGATGAGTCTGACTCACCTCTTCCTCACTCAGCGCAAAGCTGTCTCTGAATTCAAACAGCAACTGCCACAACCGTTCCTGCTGCTCGGGGTCAAGACCAACACAGTTCCTCCCCCATAACTCCCTCACTGCCGACAGTGTCCTCTCCTCTCCCATCTGGGGTAGCTGGGCTGGGGGGGGCGCGGCCCGGGCTCACAGAGGGCTGTGTCGTGGAGGTAGCTGGGGGAATGTAACACACCGCTGTAGGTGACAGGGGGGCTGGGGAAAAGTCACACACTGATGTGGGGGGGGGGGCAGCCATGAGTCTCTGCTGCTTTAACTGTTGGAGTAAAGGGTTTGTTGGGTTGAGTGAATGTGACATTAGGGGGGGCCATGGTGACTTCCGGCCCTCCCTGGAAGCTCAGTGTGCCCCTATTTAGGTCTAACTGGCAGCCTGTGCTCCTAAGAAAGTCCAACCCCAGGATACAAGGGTCCTGCACAGCCGCCACCCACACAGGATGACGCACAGTCCTGCCCSCTACTGTCAGAGTCATTATTCCCTTCCCTTTCATGGGTGCCAGCTCACCTGTGACTGTGCGGAGCTGCACAGTTGTAGGCTCACACTGAGTCCAACCTGGCACAATATCTGGCCTCACCAGGGTTACTGTGGACCCAGTGTCCACCAGGGCGGAGCAGGGCACCCCCTCCACAGTGACAGGGACATGACAAAAGTCCCCAACACAGGTCCGGCCCACCACAACAACAGGCTCGATCCGCTTGCCCTCGTCTGCTTCTGGGGGAAGTGGAGCCTTGCTTCCCCGTCTGTGCCGGTGGGCTCCTCCTGAAGAAGATGGTGGTTGGGATAGAAAACCAGGGGTCCGCACTACCCGGTCTATGCGGACCCCGAGCCGTTTCCCTGAGCTCTGGTGGACAAGGGGCAACCCCGGCGCAGATGGCCTGGCTGTCCACAACCCCAGCAGACCCTGGGACCAGGGCGTGTGTTTCGTGCCACCTGTAGTGACACAGCACGAATGAGTTCTGTCATTTCAGCCACCCATGCAGGCTTTTCCAGCTCCGGGCTGCTCTGACCCCCAGCTCCCACAGAGGGTCTGTCTCCCTGCACCCCCACCAAAGCGCCAGCCCACACCAGCTCCCTCTCCAAAGCCATCTCCAAGGCTATCTGCAATGACTCAGGATGAGCCAGCTGGGTCTGTATGCGCAGCTCCGTAGGAGAGCGCCCGTATGAACTGGTCCCGTGCTAGCTCGCTCTGCACGGAGGGGGGCATGTGAGCATATGCCCGCCGAGAGAGGCTCTCAATGTCATTAGCTAGCACCCGTAGAGGCTCTCCAGGCTGCCTGCATCTATTACTCAGTTCGGAGCGCAGTAGCCCGGGCTGTACACACTGTCCATAGCGCCTCCTCAGTGCTCCCACTAAAGCACCATAATCACGTCTGTCCTCGGGGCTAATCAATATCAAACAGGCCAGCTTCATCCGTGAGGCATAAAGCCAACTGCAGTGCCCTATCTTCATTCGACCACCCCCTAAAATGAGCTAACAGTTCAAACTGAGCATGAAAAGCTTCCCAATCCGCTTTACCGGAATACTTGGGGTCTTAACAGATACGGACGCAGCCAGGAACTGGGCGCCGCCTTGTTTGTTTACATCCCGAGCATTTTCAACCCCGTTCTCACCTACGGTAGCTAGCCACAGAAGTCAGCTAGCTAGCTGGCTAACTTTTATCAACGTTTTTACTTCTGACACCAATGTAATGACCTGACTAGATCATAAAGGAGCAATTGTCCAGACAGAGGATTGAGTTTACGAATTGACGGTTTATTAACCCAACTTTACACAGGCTACTTGTTTGGCTGTAGCCTAGGCCAAATAAATTAAAGATAACCACAAGCCAACCGTGACCTTCTCTTGTGAAGGCCAGACATAAGAGAGAGAACAAAGGCTAAACCTGGTCTTAACTTCCAATGCTCCATCCCCCTGCCCAACCCCCCTCCACGACAATCCGCCAACCGCCAGGATGCCCGGCATCAGAACATTCCAGGCATTCCCGTGATTGGCAGATAGCAGGTTGATTGGCATGTCGGACCCCGCGAACACCAGGTACTGGTAAGTACAACACAACCACCTACTAGCCTAACACATAACACACAGCTGTCTGTGCGGGTCGCTACAATCCTATTAGTTAATTGTAGTATACTGTAACTGAACCTTTTCCTTTCAGTTGAGCGCTCTTCTCCTGTCTACCGGAAGTTCATGCTGTTGCTATGCAACCTAACTAGTAACACATTACTAGTTAGACATTTTACGACTCCAGGTTGTGTTTTTAAATCCAATCTTGAATACCAGAGTGCTTCATAAATTCAGAGCTTTGTCAGATTGTCCGTTTGTAAATTCATCCCGTTTCTCTCGGAGCCACTGGCCGCTCCGGCCGAGGAGTTGGGTTGATTTGACCGTTCTGACCTTAGCTTGCTAGCTACTTCCAGATACAAATGACTCTGAACATTTTACTCGCCCTAGCAGAGCTGGTTAGGCAGTTTTCATGTTATCCAGAGTGACTGTAACTGTGCTGCTGTAAAAACATTTAATGATGTTTTTTTTGCCTCCGTTTACTGACACCTGGACATATTCAACCGGTGTTGAGCGCTAGTAAATTCATTATTTTGCTCTGATGGTACTCAGACGAGAGTGCTCTGAAATTGGAGTAGATAGCCAGAGAGGATTTATGAAAGCACCCGAATGTCCATTGAGAAAGTACGACTATATCATTTAGCTAAGATTGACGGGAATAATCAAGTCAATAAAAGTTGGGTAGTTAGTTAGATAGAATATAGTTCATATACTGGCAAGTTTGATGTATACGTAGCCAACTAACGTTAGGTAGCTAGTTAACATACCGGTACATACTGCTGTATTAACATGCTAACAAATTGTCAGCCAAAATGACATGTAAGGTAACTTATTTGAAAAGTCATTACTTTATTACATTGCTCAACATTTTCTTAACATTTGTCATAATCAGATAAAGTAATGAATTTATATCGGCTCTCGTTGGACTTCGGCTGAATATTTTCCGCCATTTTCTTCAAATCTGAAAAACATTGTGAAGAATTGCATTATGGGCCCTAAAGTACTGCGTGTTTACGTCATATTTTGGTGAATTTAGTATTACATCCGGGAACTTTTGGCATACTAACTACATCCTACTATGACCAATAAGCATACTATATACTCAATTCACGTAACAAATAGTACGGTTAGTATGAGTATTCTAACACAGCTAATGACTTATCAACAGCTCTAACAATTTGACCCCCACAGGAAATCTACACTGGCAGTTATAGAAAGACCCATTTACTATATAACCATTGATTCTTGAAGAATATAACTTATAAATGCGTCAAATGTTTCAACTGTATTACCCACCAGAAACCAAAACATAAGCTTGTATAACGCCACTGTTTGTAAACAAGCACTGTATAGCCTTGAAATCTTGTTTAAAAACTATCATTTTGACCTTACCGTCAATCTTAGCTAAATGCCAGTCCTTGTATTTATAGTGTAGTCAATTCAGGGGTAGTCCTGAGCTGGACTCAACCTGGTCCAGCGACTGTCAAGCCAACACCTTATAACTGTTACGCCAAGATGTCTGAACTTCTTGACGAGGTCGCTAGGTTTTGGTTAAGGTTGCTACAATAGATTTCTCTATGAATTTGAGAGTGGTTACATTTCTCCAGCCCCCAACCCTCAGCTTTTACCAAACCAAGTCTCTGGGCACCATTTTGTTTCTGTTTAAATCCTAGGTTGTCCCTTTAAAAAAAGCCACACAACAATCAATCAACCAATCTGCAGTTGAAACAATAACAAAGCTGTCATTCCACCACTGTTTTGCTAATAAATCAAATCAAATCAAATGTTATTTGTCACATACACATGGTTAGCAGATGTTAATGCGAGTGTAGCGAAATGCTTGTGCTTCTAGTTCCGACAATGCAGTAATAACCAACAGTAATCTAACCTAACAACCACACTACTACCTTCTACACACATGTGTAAAGGGATAAAGAATATGTACATAAAGATATATGAATGAGTGATGGTACAGAAACGGCATAGGCAAGATGCAGTAGATGGTATCGAGTACAGTATATACATATGAGATGAGTAATGTAGGGTATGTAAACATAAAAGTGCATAGTTTAAAGTGGCTAGTGATACATGTATTACATAAAGATGGCAAGATGCAGTAGATGATATAGAGTACAGTATATACATATACATTATATTAAGTGGCATTGTTTAAAGATGATGGATGGGGCTGGAGAAATGTAACTAGTCTCAAATTCATAGACAGACCTATGGATGCAAGGACTGACTATCCATGATATCAACATGATAGATTTAACCATGTTGAGGCTATACAGTGTTGGTTTACATTGTTTCTAAACATTAGAGTAAAAAAAGCTAATTTGGGGTTCTGATGGGGTACAACAGTTGAACTAAGCTCATGAGGCATGTGTTATATTCTTCAAGAATCATAAATAATACATATTTTAAAAGTCTAAATATGGATGTAGCAATTGCAGATTTCCGCTTTAACACCAAACATCAGTTCAACAACTGCAGAGTTTGTGCCTCTGTTTTTAAGACAGTACCTACTAGTGTTAATAAGGGCCCGGTTTCTCAAAACCATCTTATGGCTAAGTTCATCATTAGAACCATTGGATGCCTTAAGATGCGTTTGGGAAACCGGGCCCAGATATCCAGTTTCCTCCTCTTCTTCCTCCTCCTTTTTGGATGTGACAGTCATCTCCCCCTCCTCCTCTTTCACTCCATAAACTGCATCCTCCTCTTTCACTCCAAAAACTGCATCCTCCTCTTTCTGAACACGTCTTCCTCTTCTTTCACTGTAACGTCTTTCTCTTCTTCTTTCACGGTAACAACCTCAACTTGTTTTTGTATTGAAACAGCCTCCTCTTCCTCCTCCTCTTAGATCGAAAGCTTCTTTCTCTGTCCAGCAGACCTCATCTTCTTTATCAGGAGGAGAGTAGCTTAGTGAACTCATGGTCGGGGATGTTAGCTAGCTAGGCTAATGCTAACTTAACGTTTTTGGGATAGGGGGCAGCATTTTCACCTTTGGATGAATAGCGTGCCCAGGGTGAACTGCCTCCTACTCTGTCCCAGATGCAAATATTTGCATATTATTATTACTATTGGATAGAAAACACTCTGAAGTTTCTAAAACTGTTTGAATGATGTCTGTGAGTATAACAGAACTCATATGGCAGGCGAAAACCTGAGAAGAATCCAACCAGGAAGTGGGATATCTGAGGTTGGTCGATTTTCAACTCAGTCCCTATTGAATGCACAGTAGTATATGGATCTGTTTGCACTTCCTACGGCTTCCACTAGATGTCAACAGTCTGTAGAACCTTCAATGAGGCTTCTACTGTGATGTGGAGCCGGATGGGAGCTGTTTGAGTCAGTGGTCTGGCAGAGAGCCAGGTCCTGGTCATGCGCATTTGACATGATAGCGGCCTGCGTTCCATTGCATCTCTACAGACAAAGGAATTCTCCGGTTGGAACGTTATTGAATATTTATGATAACAACATCCTAAAGATTGATTCTATACTTAGTGTGACAAGTTTCTTCGACCTGTAATATAACTTTTTGAAGTTTTTGTCCGACGTTCACCTGGACCTGCACGAGCGTTTGGATATGTGTACTAAACGTGCTAACAAAAGTAGCTACTTGGACATAAATAATGGACATTATCGAACAAAACAACAATTTATTGTGGAACTAGGATTCCTGGGAGTGCATTCTGATGAAGATCATCAAAGGTAAGGGAATATTTATAATGTAATTTCTGATTTCTGTTGACTCCAACATGGCGGAATTTTTTAGTTATTTTCTGAGCGCTGTCTCAGATTATTGCATGGTTTGCTTTTTCCGTAAAGTTTTTTTGAAATCTGACACAGCGGTTGCATTAAGGACAAGTGGATCTTTAATTCTATGTAAAACATGTATCTTTCATCAAAGTTTATGATGAGTATTTATGTTATTTGACGTGGCCCTGGATATTTTGGAGGCATTTCTGAACATGGCGCCAATGTAAACTGAGGTTTTTGCATATAAATATTAACTTTATCGAACAAAACATATATGTATTGTGTAACATGAAGACCTATGAGTGTCATCTGATAAAGATCATCAAAGGTTAATGATTCATTTTATCTATATTTCTGCCTTTTGTGACTCCTATCTTTGGCTGAAGAAATGGCTGTGTTTTTTTGACTTGGCGGTGATCTAACATAATCATATGTTGTGCTTTCGCTGTAAAGCATTTTTGAAATCGGACACGATGGGTAGATTAACAAGATGTTTATCTTTCATTTGCTGTATTGGACTTGTTAATGTGTGAAAGTTACATATTTCAAAAAAATAATTTTGAATTTCCCGCGCTGCCTTTTCAGCGGAATGTTGTCGAGGGGTTCCGCTAGCGGGAACGCATGTCCTAGACAGGTTATCCAGCCCGCTAGCTGACTAATAACTACAACACCGTAAATATGAAATTAAATCGGATAACTAACTAGACGACAGAAGAGGGTTTAAAACACAGTGGCTAATACACACTAAAGCGTCTAAAGAGCTTTATTGGTTCGGCTATTTTGTCTAGCAAGCTACCGAGGTGGCTGACTAACTGTTGCTGCTTTTGAAAGAAGCGTTCCGTCTACTAGATTATACGTCACACCAGCAGCATTGCCTTAAAGTCGCACATCGTCATCTGTTGACTGGAGTGGGTAACGCAGTTGAGTACAATTTATATTTAATTTTCAGACAAAAAGTTAAAGTGTAGGAAGCATGAGTTTTTACTCACCAGTGTAACAAAACAGTGTGGTTAAATCCTTAGTAAATTAGTTACAGTGTGGTTAAAGACTTAGTAAGCTAGTTGTGTAGAGCATTAGTTTTTACTCCCCAGTCTAACAAAACAGTGTGGTTAAATCCTTAGTAAATTAGTTGTATTGAAGATCTGGTTACCTACAAACAGTAATGTTTTTGCGTCATTACATATTTATTCACTTATTTCCAGATATCTTCGAAACTACCCACAATGCACTATTTCTCAACGTCATATGGAGGATCTACTCTGTGCTACGGAGTTTGTATGCTAGCTCGGTAGCTAGCTCAAGCTTGCAAATGTTAGCCACACCTCATGCTTTCCATGTACTGTGTGGTTGTGTTATCTAGAGGGAACCCATTAGCACGGTAGACTCTGGTGCCTTCTTGCCGTGGGCACAAAACGAAAGAGTGATACCTGCTTGCTCCTTTTTGTTTTGTCAACTTTTTGGTAGGGATGTTACGTTTGATACCGGTTGATATACTGCTTAGCGTCCAAATCGCTAAGCAGTATACTTCAAAGCAGTGTACCGATGTCTGTATCACTTTATCAGCAGCACGGGATCAATGACTTCTGAAGCTTCATTTCGTCGAACAACCACCTGATTGGTTTGATATTGGGCTTGTTTGACATTGCAGGCATCAGTCAGCCAGTCACCATTTACCCACAATGCAGCATGGATTTGATGCTCTCGAACACGGCCAGTGGCTTAGTGAATTACATAAAGGCTATGATGTCACCGTGCTTACGGATGTGGAATGTCATCTATAATAATGAATAAAGGCTATGCTGCTACGGTGTGGATTCATCTATAATAATGACATAAAGGCTATGCTGCTACGGTGTGGGATGTCATCTATAATAATGACATAAAGGCTATGCTGCTAGCAGTGGTGGGATGTCATCTATATAAATGACATAAAGGCTATGCTGTACGTGTGGGATGTCATCTATAATAATGACATAAAGGCTATGCTGCTCTGCTACGGTGTGGGATGTCATCTATAATAATGACATAAAGGTATGCTGCCTACGTTGCTACTGTGTGGGATGTCATCTATAATAATGATATAAAGGCTATGCTGCTACGGTGTGGGATGTCATCTATAATAATGATATAAAGGCTATGCTGCTACATGCTACGGTGTGGGATGTCATCTATAATAATGAGATAAAGGCTGTGCTGCTACGTGCTACGGTGTGGGACGTCATCTATATTAATGACATAAAGGCTATGCTGCTACGGTGTGGGACGTCATCTATAATAATGACATAAAGGCTATACTGCTACGGTGTGGGACGTCTGTCCCTACGGTGTGGGACGTCTGTCGTCCTCTACACAGTAGAGGACGACAAGTGGCCAAGTAGTTGAGAGTGTTGGGCCAACAACTGAAATAATATAAAGGCTATGCTGCTACGTGCTACGGTGTGGGACGTCTGTAAAGGCAGCCTTCCCTCTCTTCACTAGAAGAGAGAGTGTAGCAGGGATCTATATATAGGTGGCTTGTTTTAATTGAATTAAAACATAAGTTAGTTGAAATCAAATCAAATAATTTAAATACAGTAAGACATTGTTAGTTTGGCAAAAAAAACCTAAGCCAACATGTGGGATAAATCTTTTGTCCCATGGGAAATAATTGGAAAAAAAAGCAGATGACCTATGTAGCAAATTAGGCTAAAGTATCATTTGAGGGCTCACTAATGCAATAAAGTGAGCAGAAAGTAAACAAAATGGACACTAAATTGTTTGTCTTTCACAGATACGTGCTTCTACACCTGCATTACTAGCTGTTTGGGGTTTTAGGCTGGGTGTCTGTACAGCACTTCGAGATATTAGCTGATGTACGAAGGGCTATATAAAATAAAATTGATTGATTGATTGATGGATCGGACCAACACGCAGCGTAGCCAGTGCTCAACATGTTTAATTAAACGAAACAGTGAACACTTACAACGATACAAAATAACAAAAAGTGGCAAACCGATATAGTCCTAGCTGGTGCAGACAAAACACAAAGACAGGAAACAACCACCCACAATCCCCAACACAAAACAAGCCACCTATATATGATTCTCAATCAGGGACAACGATTGACAGCTGCCTCTGATTGAGATCCATATTAGGCTGGGCACAGAAACAGACAAACTAGACACACAACATAGAATGCCCACCCAGCTCACGTCCTGACCAACACTAAACAAGCAAAACACATAAGAACTATGGTCAGGACGTGACAGTACCCCCCTCCTGAGGTGCGGACTCTGAACGCACCCCTAAAACTCAAGGGGAGGGTCTGGGTGGGCATCTGTCCGCGGTGGCGGCTCCGGCGGTGGACGAGGACACCACTCCACCATTGTCTTTGTCCCCCTCCTTAGCGTCCTTTGAGTGGCGACCCTCGCCCCCGACCAGCGCCGCCATCTAGCCATCGCAGTCCTGCCCAGCGCCTCGAGCCATTCCGTCTGCCCAGCGCCGTCTGAGCGCATCCGTCGCCCAGCGCCGTCAAGCCCCGTCGCCCGAGAGCGTCAGAGCTCCGTCGTGCTCCAGCGCGTCAGAGCCGCCGATCTGTCCCGAGCCGGTCGAGCGCACCAGCCAGTCATAGCCGCCAAAGCGCAGCCGTCCGAGCCCGGAGGCGAGCGCAGAGCCAGACGCGTAAGCCAGACCGCCGTCAGAAGCCGCCAGAGCCGCCGGCCTGGGTCAGAAAGCCGCTCAAAGCACCCCGGCCGGTCAGAATGCACGCCACAGAGCAACACAGAACCCGCGTCAGAGCCGCCAGACCGCCAGCCGGGTCAGGAGCCGCCAAGAGCCGCCAGCCGGTCAGGAGCCGCCAGAGCCCGGCAGCGGTCAGAAGCCGACCAGCCGGTCATGAGCCGCCCAGTCCGGTATAGCCGCCTCCGGTCATGAGCCACCCTCCGGTCATGAGCCGCCCTCCGGTTCATGAGCCGCCACTCGGTCCGGAGCCGCCACTCGTCCGGAGCGCCACTCGGTCCGGAGCTGCCACTCGGTCCGAGCTGCCATTAGTCCGGAGCACATTCAATCCGGAAGCGACCATTCAGCCGGAGTTGCCCCTCTGTCCCCTGAGCTACCTCTCTGATCTGAGCTCTCTCTGTCCTGACATACCTCTCTGTCCTGAAACTACCTCTCTGTCCTGAACTTACCTCTCTGCTCCTAGCTTCTCCTCTTCTAGGGGACCTTTATGAAGGTTCCTAGACCAGGTCGGTGGGCGAGGGTCGCCACTCAAAGGACGCTAAGGAGGGGGACAAAGACAATGGTGGCAGTGGTGTCCTCGTCCACCGCCGGAGCCGCCACCGCGGACAGTATGGCCCACCCAGACCCTTCCCTTGAGTTTTTAGGGGTGCGTCAGAGTCCGCACCTCAGAGAGGGTACTGCACGTCCTGACCATAGTTCTTATGTGTTTGCTTGTTTAGTGTTGTCCAGACGTGAGCTGGCGTGGGCATTCATGTGTGTGTCTAGTTATGTCTGTTTTCTTGTGCCCAGCCTAATATGGCAATCTCATGAGGCATCTCATGTCTAACTTGCATCTGTCCACTGAATTGAGAATCATATTATGTTGTTTTTTGTTGGGATTGTGCGGCTGTTTTTGCCTTCTTTGTGTTTTGTCTGCACAAGCTAGACTATATCGGTTTGGCCCACTTTTGTTATTTATTGCTATCTTTGTAAGTGTTCACTGTTCGTTTAATTAAAACATGTTGAGCACTGCTACGCTGCGTGTTGCCGTCGAATCCATCAATCAATCAATCAATTTTATTTTATACTAGCCTTCTACATCAGCTAAATAGTACTCGAAGTGCTGAATACAGGACACTCCAGCCCTAAAACCCCAAACAGCTTAGTAATCAGGTTGTTAGAAGCACTATCTGGTGAAGACAAACAATTTATGTCCATTTGTTTACTTTCTGCTCCACTTTATTGCATTTAGTACGCCTCAAATTGATACTTTAGCCTAATTTTGCTACATAGGTCAGTCTTGCTTTTTTTTCAATTATTTCCCAGGACAAAAGGATTATCCCAAATGTGGCTTTAGGTTTTTTTTGCCAAACTAACAATGTCTTACTGTATTTAAATTATTTTGATTTGATTTCAACCTAACTTATGTTTTAATTCAATTAAAACAAGCCACCTATATATAGGATCCCTTGCTACACTCTCTCTTCCTAGTGAAGAGAGGGAAGGCTGCCTTTACAGACGTCCCCACACCGAGCACGTAAGCAGCATAGCCTTTATTATTATTGTCAGTGTTGTTGGCCCAAACCTCAACACTACTTGGCCACTTGTCGTCCTCTACTGTTGTAAGAGGACGACAGACGTGTCCACACCGTAGTGGACAGACAGTCCTCCCACACCGTAGCAGATAGCCTTTATGTCATTATTATAGATTGACGTCCCAAAACCGTAGCAAGCATAGCCTTTATGTCATTTAATATAATGACGTCCCACACCGTACACGTTAGCAGCACAGCCTTTAATCTCATTATTATAATGAGTCATCCCCACACCGTAGCATGTAGGCAGGCATAGCCTTTATAGTCATTATTATAGATGGACCATCCCACACCGTCAGCAGCATAGCCTTTATATCATATATTAGATACATCCCACACAGTAGCACGTAGCAGCATAGCCTTTATTCATTATTATAGATGACATCCCACACCGTAGCACGTAGCAGCATAGCCTTATTCATTATTATAGGATGACATCTCCACACCGTAGCAGGCATAGCCTTTTATGTCATTATTATAGATGACATCACCACACCGTAGCAGCACAGCCTTATGTCATTATTATAGATGACATCCCACACCGACTAGCAGTTAGCAGCCATAGCCTTATGTCATTATAGATGCACCCACACCAGCAGTAGCAGCTAGCCTTATGTCATTATTATAGATGACATCCACGTACAGTACAGCATAGCCTTTATGCATTATAGAGGTATACACGTACAGCTAGCCTATTCATTATATAGATGACATCCCACACAGTAGCAGCGTAGCCGCATTTTTATATCATTATTATAAGATGACGTCCACACCGTAGCACGTGTAGCAGCATAGCCTTATATTCATTATTATAGATTGACATCCCACCAGTAGCAACGTAGCCAGTCATAGCCTTTATATCATTATTATAGATGACATCCCACACATAGCATGTGAGCAGGCATAGCCTTTATGTCATTATTATAGATGACTCCCACAAGCGTAGCAGCATAGGCCCCTTTAGTCATTATTATAGATGACATTTCACACACCGTAGCGCATAGGCCCTTTTATATCATTATTATTAGATGACATCCCACACACGTAGCAACGTGCACATCATAGCCTTTATGTAAATTCACTAAGCCACTGGCCGTGTTCGAGAGCATAAATCCATTGCTGCATTGTGGGTAAATGGTGGACTGGCTGACTGATGCCTGCAATGTCCAAACCAAGCCCAATATCAAACCGAATCAGTGTGGTTGTTCGACGGAAATGAAAAGCTTCAGAGTCATTGATCCCGTGCTGCTGATAAAGTGATACAGACATCGGGTACACTGCTTTTGAAGGTTATACTGCTAGCGATTTGGACGCTGAAGCAGTATATCAAACGTATCAAATCGTACATCCCTTACCAAAAGTTGACAAAACAAAAAGCGAGCAAGCAAGGTATCACTCCCCTTTCGTTTGTGCCCACTGGCCAAGAAAGGCCACCATGAGTCTACCGTGCTAATGGGTTCCCTCAGATAACATAACCACACAGTACATGGAAAGCATGAGGTGTGCTAACATTTGCAAGCTTGAGCTAGCTTACCGAAAGCTAGCATTACTAACTCCGTAGCTACAGAGTTAGATCCTACATATGACGTGAGAAAATAGTTTGCCATTGGTGGGTAGTCTTCGAAGATATCTGGAAATAGTGAATTAAATATGTAATGACGCCAAAACATTACTGTTGTAGGGTAAACCACGATCTTCAATACAAACTTTAATTTACTAAGCATTTTAACCACACTGTTTTTGTACACTGGTGAGGTAAAAACTTCAGGCTTCCTACCTTTTAACTTTTCCTGTCTTGAAAAATTATATAAATTGTAACTCAAAACTTGGCGTACCCACTCCAGTCAAACAGATGACGATGTGCGACTTTAAGGCGAATGCTGCTGGTGTGACGTAAATCTAGTAGACGGAACGCTTACTTTCAAAAGCAGCGCAACAGTAGTCAGGGCCACCTCGGTAGCTGCTAGACAATAGTCCGAACCAATAAAGCTCTTTAGACGCTTTAGTGTTGGTATTAAGCACTGTGTTTTTAAACCCTCTCTGTCGTCTTAGTTAAGTTTTATCCGATTTTAAATTTCATATTACGTGTGTAGTATTAGTGCAGCTAGGGCTGGAGTAACCTGTCTAGGACAGCGTTCCCGCTAGCGGAAACGCCCTTCGACAACAATTCCGCTGAAAAGGCAGCCGCGGGATAATTCAAAAATTATTTTTTGAAATATGTAACTTTTCACACATTAACAAAGTCCAATACATGCAATATGAAAGTAGAATAAACATCTTGTTATCTACCCATCGTGTCGATTCAAATGCTTACCAGCGAAAGCATCAACATATTGATTATGTAGATCACCGCCAGTCAAAAAAACACATCTCTCCGGCTA
>NW_019957627.1:440024-442992 GCF_002910315.2 Salvelinus sp. IW2-2015 | reverse complement strand
GGGCAGGCAGGCAGCTCAGACTGCGCTGGGCAGGCAGGCAGCTCAGACGGCGCTGGGCAGGTAGGCAGCTCAGACGGCGCTGGGCAGGTAGGCAGCTCAGACGGCCCTGAGCAGGCAAGCAGTGCAGGCGGCGTTGGGCAGACGGCCGACTCTGACCTGCTGAGGCGCACAGTAGGCCTGGTGCGTGGTGCCGGCACTGGAGGTACTGGGTTGGAGACACGCCATAGGGAGAGTGCGTGGAGGAGGAACAGGGCTCTGGAGACGCACTGGAAGCCTGGTGCGTGGTGTAGGCACTGGTGGTACTGGGCTGGGGCGGGAAGGTGGCGCCGGATATACCGGACCGTGAAGGCGTACAGGAGCCCTTATGCACCAAGCCTTCTCAACCTTACCTGGTTTAATGCTCCCCGTAGCCAGGCCAGTGCGGCGAGGTGGAATAGCCCGCACTGGGCTGTGCTGGCGAACCGGGGACACCATACGTAAGGCTGGTGCCATGTATGCCGGCCCGAGGAGACGTACTGGAGGCCAGATACGTTGAGCCGGCTTCATGGCACCTGGCTCGATGCCCACTCTAGCCCGGCCGATACGTGGAGCTGGAATGTACCGCACCGGGCTAAGCACACGTACAGGAGACTCCGTGCGCTCTTCCGCACAACACGGTGTCTGCCCGTACTCTCGCTCTCCACGGTAATCCCGGGAAGTTGGCGCAGGTCTCCTACGTGACTTCGCCACACTCCCCTTTATCCCCCCAAGAAATTTTTGGGTGAGCCTCTCAGGCTTCCGTGCTAGCCGCGTACCTTCATAACGCCGGTTCCTCTCTCCGGTTGCCTCTGCTCTCCTAACTGCCTCCAGCTGTTCCCATGGGAGGCGATCCTTTCCAGCCAGGATCTCCCCCATGTGTAGCAACCCTTGCCGTCCAAAACGTCCTCCCATGTCCATTTCTCCTTTCTCTGCTCCTGCTGCCGCTGCTTGTTACCCCGCTGCTTGGTCCTTGGTTGGTGGGTGGTTCTGTAAAGGCAGCCTTCCCTCTCTTCACTAGAAGAGAGAGTGTAGCAGGGATCGGACCAACACGCAGCGTAGCCAGTGCTCAACATGTTTAATTAAACGAAACAGTGAACACTTACAACGATAGAAAATAACAAAAAGTGGCAAACCGATACAGTCCTAGCTGGTGCAGACAAAACACAAAGACAGGAAACAACCACCCACAATCCCCAACACAAAACAAGCCACCTATATATGATTCTTAATCAGGGACAACGATTGACAGCTGCCTCTGATTGAGAACCATATTAGGCTGGACACAGAAACAGACAAACTAGACACACAACATAGAATGCCCACCCAGCTCACGTCCTGACCAACACTAAACAAGCAAAACACATAAGAACTATGGTCTGGTATATACACAGACTGCATACAAACCTAACTGCATCCCCAGTCCCTGGTATATCACCAGACTGCATACAAACCTAACTGCATCCCCAGCCCTGGTATATAACCAGACTGCATACAAACCTAACTCATCCCCAGCCCTGGTATATCACCAGACTGAACAACAACCTAACTGCATCCCCAGCCTGGTATATACCAGATCAGTACAAACCTAACTGCATCCCAGGCCCTGGTATAATCAGACTGCATACAAACTAACTGCATCCCATGCCTGGTATATCACAGACTGCATACAAACCTAACTGCTACCCAGCCCTGGTATATCACCAGACTGATACAAACAACTAGCATCCCCATGGTATATCACAGATGCATACAAACCTAACTGCATCCCAGCCCTGGTATATCACCAGACTGTACAAACCTAACTGCATGCCCAGGCCTGGTATATCACCAGACTGCATACAAACCTAACTGCATCCCAGCTGGTATATCACAGACTGCCATCAAACCTAACTGCATCCCCAGTCCCTGGTTATACCAGACTGTACAACCTAACTGCAATCCCCAGTCCCTGGAACATTCACCAGACTGCATACAAACCTAACTGCATCCCCCCTGATATCACAGACTGCATACAAAACAACTGCATGCATAGCCTGGTATATCACAGACTGCATACAACCTAACTGACATCCCCAGTCTGGTATATTCACCAGACTGCATACAAACCTAACTGCATCCCAGGCCCTGGTATATCACCAGACTGCATACAAACCTAATCTGCATCCCCAGTCCCTGGTATATAATATACCAAACCTGAAACATAGCCTAATGCATTACCGAGCTCCCTGGTATACTGTCACCAGACTGCTACAACACGGTAACCTGCATCCCAGTCCCTGGTATATCACCAGACTGCATACAAACCTAACTGCATCCCCAGCCCTGGATCACCAGACTGCATACAAACCTAACTGCATCCCCAGTCCTGGTATATCACCAGACTGCTGTGATGACACCACATCTGTCCTTGCCGAGATTCTTTCATCTGTTTCAGCTCTTGTTGTTCTTAATAGGAGAATGCTCGGTGGGTGGGCAGCCGGGAAAGGGTCGTCAGATGAAATGGCCGAACACCTGGCGCTCAGATGTGGTCACGCAGTGATAACATGCACTCTCTTCCTTCCATTTCATTGAGGTAGACTCTCTCCATGCAAGACACAGGACCCACGATTTTTGAGTTGTGGCATATTTTTATTGGTGCTAGGCTATTTTGGATTGTTGCCGTTGGCACTCGATTTCATCACCCCCCATTTATTAACATGTATAACAGGCGACCACTCACTACTAAGCTACTCACTGAGACCAATGACATCACTCCCATTGTGTTAAGTTGTAGTTTAACTCTCTAACATTCATAGTTAATAATAATCTATTGCTTATTCTTTATCTCCACAGTTGTCCTCACTTTTGTTACGGTCCTTCGAGCCGCGGTATCGTGACACATATGGTTCAGATGAGCTGGAGCCCACACTAATGGAGACAGTTAAGACCCACACAAATAATAACCCAACAT
>NW_019957627.1:399586-439999 GCF_002910315.2 Salvelinus sp. IW2-2015 | reverse complement strand
CATTATCAAACCTAACTGCATCCCCAGCCCTGGTATATCACAGACTGATACAACCTAACTGCATCCCCAGTCCCTGGTATATCACCAGACTGCATACAAACCTAACTGTCATCCCCGATGCATATTCACAGACTGCATACAAACTAACTGCATCATAGCCCTGGTATATCACAGACTGCATACAAACCTAACTGCATCCCCAGTCCCTGGTATATCACCAGACTGCATACAAACCTAACTGCATCCCAGGCCCTGGTATATCACCAGACTGCATACAAACCTAACTTCATCCCAGTCCCTGGTATATCACCAGACTTATACAAACCTAACTGCATCCCCAGTCCCTGGTATATCACCAGACTGATACAAACCTAATGCATCCCAGCCCTGGTATATCACCAGACTGCATACAAACCTAACTGCATCACCAGGACTGCATACAAACCTAACTGCATCCCCAGTCCCTGGTATATCATCCAGACTGCTGTGACTGACCCTCCCATCCGTCTGCCGAATTCTTTCTCTTTGCTCTTGTTTTCCTAATAGGATGTCGGTTGGAGCGGGAGGGTCTCAGTGAAATGGGACACACCTGGGCTCGTGTGTCCAGGATAAATGCACCTCTTCCCATTCATTGAGGAGACTCTCCATGCAGACACAGACAGATTTTGGTTGTGGCATTTTTTGTGGGCTATTTTGGTTGTTTGCGTTGGCACCTTTCACACCCCTCATTATCACATGTATACACGCGACACTCACTTACACTACTGACCAAACACACACCATTGTTAATTGTATTTACTTTTACTTCAGTTAATAAATATATTTTGTTATTCTTTATCTCACGTTGTCTCACTTTTGTCACGGTCTTTCGAGCCGGTTCGTGACACTATGGTCAGGAGCTGGAGCCCAACTAATGGAGACCAGTTGAACCCAACTAAAAAAACCCAACTAAAACATGACTCAGATCAGAAGAGCAGAGAACATACAGAATGATGCAGGGAAAATCCCAACATCAACAATAAGATAGATCCATGATGGGGAAACAAAGCTTCCTGAAGCATTGATCTTTCAGCCAATGTCTCAAAAATAGGTTCATTACTCAAGGCTTGAGCAAACAGAATTTAGAACAGCCAAATTATTATAGATGACATCCCACACCGTAGCACGTAGCAGCATAGCCTTTATGTCATTATATAGATGACATCCCACACCGTAGCACGTAGCAGCATAGCCTTTATTCATTATTATAGATGATAGCACGTAGCAGCATAGCCTTTATGTCATTATTATAGATGACATCCACACTGTAGCGCATAGCCTTTATGTCATTATTATAGATGACATCCTATACCGTAGCAGCATAGCCTTTATGTCATTATTATAGATGACATCCCACACAGTAGCAGCAAGCCTTTGTCATTATTATAGATGACTCCCACACCGTAGCACGTAGCAGCATAGCCTTTATGTCATTATTATAGATGACATCCCACACCTAGCACGTAGCAGCATAGCCTTTATGTCATTATTAAGATGACATCCAACCGTAGCAGCATAGCCTTTATGTCATTATTATAGATGACATCCCACACAGTAGCAGCATAGCCTTGTCATTATTATAAGATGACGTGTCACGTTCCTGAGGGTCTATGTATACAGTCTGGTGATATACCAGGGACTGGGCATGCAGTTAGGTTTGTATGCAGTCTGGTGATATACCAGGGCCTGGGGATGCAGTTAGGTTTGTACAGTCTGGTGATATACCAGGGACTGGGCATGCAGTTAGGTTTGTATGCAGTCTGGTGATATACCAGGGCCTGGGCATGCAGTTAGGTTTGTTTTCCTCTAGCTATTCTCCAGTTTGCTCCCAGCAGCTTTCATAGAACAAAGATCACTGTTAAACTAGGCTGCAGAGCGTTCCTAGTTCGACAGATAATTCAACCAGTGTGTGACCAGTGGGTTGAATATGAAACTGCCTTAAATACAGATGTGAAGGATACTATGTTTTAAATTCTCACTCAAAATATGCACTGCTCTATTTGAACGTCTCAATATAATATTATTATGTAATTAAAGGAATTAAAAATAAATTTGTCTGCAAATTATTTAAAAAACATATAAAATTAAAAAAAGTACCTCAAATGCGTTTCCCACTCCAGTCAACAGACGGCGATGTGCGTCTTTCAGGCGATGCTGCTAGCGTGACGTTTAATCTAGTGGACGGGACGGATCAACAATGAGTCAGTCACCATTTTTATTTTTACCTTTATTTAACTAGGCAAGTAGGTTAAGAACAAATTCTTATTTTCAATGACGGCCTAGGAACAGTGGGTTAACTGCCTTGTTCAGGTGCAGAACGACAGATGTTTACCTTGTCAGCTCTGGGAGTCGACCTTGCAACCTTTCGGTTACTAGTACAACGCTCTAACCGCTAGGCTAAAACATTTAGACTGTTTCTGTGCATATTTGCCTCTGTTTTAAATATACTTCTGACATCTAGTTAATTGCCCCCATTTAAATGTTATAGGTACATTGTTAGTCAACTAGCTGGCTTGATAAGTTAGCCTAGCACTAAACTAGTCGCTCATGCTAACGAACTAGCTAGCTAACATCCCCGACCTTTAGCTCACTGATGTATTCCCCCCATGCTAAAGAGGAGGTCTGCTGGACGGAGAAAGAGGGTCTGTGGCCGAACATTGTCGTGAAAGATGAGAAGGAAGAGAAATATGTTACAATACAAAAACAAGTAGAGGGTGAGGCTGTTACCGTGAAAGAAGAAGAGAAAGACGTTTCAGTGAAAGAAGAAGAGAAAGACGTTTCAGTGAAAGAAGAGGAAGACACGTTCAGAGTGAAAGAGGAGGAGGAGGATGTTACAGTAAAAGAAGAGGAGGAAGAGAAAGAGGAGGATGCAGTTTTTGAAGTGAAGGAGGAGGAGGGGGAGATGACTGTCATATTGACAGAGGAGTCAGGAGATCTGATTACCAGCAGTAAGTACTGTCTTAAAAACGGGCACTAACTATCCAAACTTTTTGAACGAATGTGTTGTTTTAAAGCAGCATGCTACTGAAATTCTATACTTGAAAATGTTGTTCTGTACCATAGGAATTTATGTTATAATGTTAAAGCTAAATTTGAAAATGGGTGATTTAAATCTCAGGCCATATACCATGGGTATGACAACATGTATTTTTACTGTTCTAATTACGTTGGTAACCAGTTTATTATAGCAATAATCAAATCAAATTTTATTTGTCACATACACATGGTTAGCAGATGTTAATGCGAGTGTAGCGAAATGCTTGTGCTTCTAGTTCCTAACAGATGCAGGTAAAGTAATACGCAATGAAGTTAATATCTAACCTACAATTCCACAACTACTACCTAATACACACAAGTGTAAAGGGATAAAGAATATGTACATAAGGATATATGAATGAGTGATGGTACAGAACGGCATAGGCAAGATGCAGTAGATGGTATCGAGTACAGTATATACATATGAGATGAGTAATGTAGGGTATGTAAACATAAAAGTGGCATTGTTTAAAGTGGCTAGTGATCATTTTTTACATCAATTTCATTATTAAGTGGCTGGAGTTGAGTTAGTATGTTGGCAGCAGCCACTCAATGTTAGTGGTGGCTGTTTAACAGTCTGATGGCCTTGAGATAGAAGCTGTTTTTCAGTCTCTCTGTCCCTGCTTTGATGCACCTGTACTGACCTCGTCTTCTGGATGAAAGCGGGGTGAACAGGCAGTGGCTCGGGTGGTTGTTGTCCTTGATAATCTTTATGGCCTTCCTGTGACATCGGGTGGTGTAGGTGTCCTGGAGGGCAGGTAGTTTGCCCCCAGTGATGCGTTGTGCAGACCTCACTACCCTCTGGAGAGCCTCACTACCCTCTGGAGAGCCACTCGGTTTGTGATTTATGGCCATATACACGGCTAAGGGCTGTATCCAGGTACTCTGCGTTGCGTCGTGCATAAGAACAGTTTTTAACCATGCTATATTGGCCATATACCACACTTCCTCGGGTCTTATTGCTTAACTGTGACATGTGTATACCTCAGAGTCCCCCCCACCACCACAAATCACAACTTTATTGTCTCAACAAATGGCAAACAAGTTATAATTGAAACATTTGACGTGTGTCTATTGTAGACTTTGCGTGGAGTGTGTAACCTGCAAAAAGCAGATTTCTAAATAATATTGGAGAAATACATAAAATAAGAAGCATTATTGACATGAAATGGACAGTGGTTATGGGAGACTAAACATATAGCAAAAGGACAAGCGTTTTGGGGAGACTGAACATATTAGCAAAAGGACAAGCGCTTGGGGGAGACTGAACATATAGCAGAAGGACAAGCGCTTTGGGGAGACTGAACATATTAGCAAAAGGACAAGCGTTTTGGGGAACTGGAGAAGCGTTTTGGGGAGACTGAACATATTAGCAAAAGGACAAGCGTTTTGGGGAGACTGGAGAAGCGTTTGGGGAGACTGAACATATTAGCAAAAGGACAAGCGTTTTGGGGAGACTGGAGAAGCGTTTTGGGGACACTGAACATATTAGCAAAAGGACAAGCGTTTTGGGGAGACTGAACATATTAGCAAACGTTTATTAGTCGACAAAACATTGGCAAAATAGCCAATTCAAGGAAAGGCTATATATTATTAAGAGCTCTGCTCAGCCTATAAATATGACATTATATATTATATATGAGCTCTGCTCAGCCTAAAACATGACAGAGCTCTGCTCTGCCTATAAACATGATATTTTATATTATTATAGAGCTCTGCTCAGCTATAACATGACATTATCTATTATTATAGAGCTCTGCTCAGCCTATAAACATGACATTATCTATTATTATAGAGCTCTGCTCAGCCTATAAACATGACATTATTATTATAGAGCTCTGCTCAGCCTGTAGACATGGCATTATCTATTATTATAGAGCTCTGCTCAGCCTAAAACATGACATGATCTATTATTATAGAGCTCTGCTCAGCCTATAAACATGACATTATCTATCATTATAGAGCTCTGCTCAGCCTATAAACAAGACATTATCTATTATTCTAGAATTCTGCTCAGCCTAAAATACGACATTATGTAGCCTGGCAGGTTGGAGCATTTTGCCAGTAACCGAAAGGTTGCTGGATCAAATACCCGAGCTGACAAGGTATAAAGCTGTCATTCTGCCCCTGAGCAAGGCAGTTAACCCCCTGTTCCCCGGGCGCCGATGACATGGATGTCGATTAAGGCAGCCCCCCGCACCTCTCTGATTCAGAGAGGTTGGGTTAAATACGGGACACACATTTCAGTTGAATCCATTCAGTTGACTAGGTATCCCCCTTTCCCTTTTATAGAGCTCTGCTCAGCCTATCAACATGAAAGCAAGGTTAGATTTAATGTTCCACATTATTATTATTATTATTATTATTAGGGCAGCCACCAATTTTCATTAAATTATGGAATGTTCTGAAAACTGCCTTCAGGTTTTTGAGGAATCTAGCCCCACAGGAAGACAGTTTTATTTTAGGTTTAATTCAGTTCTCTGTTTAGTATTTAACTAAATACTCTGTTTGTCTTTGGTAGGAGAGGGACCAGACTCTCACTCTGACAGCGGGGAGACTCCTTCAGGGGAACCAGACCCAGAGACGCCCAAACCAGCGCGACAACACCACTGTTCCCAGTGTGGAAAGAATTTTAAGTGGTTAAGGAACCTGAAAGTACATGAGAGAACGCATACAGGAGAAAACCCTTACGATTGCTCCCACTGTGGAAAGAGTTTTACCAAGTTAGGGAACCTAAAAGAGCATGAGAGGACACACACAAGAGAAAAGTGTTTCCAATGTTCCCAGTGTGGAAAGGGGTTTACCCAGTTACGGTACCTGAAACAACATGAAGAAATACACACAGAAGATAGGAAGACCTACCACTGCTCTCAGTGTGGAAAGATATTTACTGGGTTAGGGAACCTGAAAATACATATGAGAATACACTCTGGAGACAAGCCTTACCACTGTTCCCACTGTGTAAAGAGTTTTACTCAGTTAGGGAGCCTGAAAACACATGAGAGGGGACACACTGGAGAGAAGCCTTATCACTGTTCCCACTGTGGGAAGAATTTTAGGTGGTATGTGAGCCTGAAGGAGCATGAGAGAATACACACAGGAGAAAAGCCGTACCACTGTTCCAATTGTGAAAAGAGTTTTACCCATCAAGGGAGCCTGAAAGTGCATGAGAGAATACACTCAGGAGAAAAACCTTACCAATGTTCCCGGTGTGAAAAGAGTTTTACCCGGTTAGGGAGCTTGAAAAGGCATGAGAGAATACACACAGGAGAAAAGCCTTTCCAACATACTAAGACACAGGAGGAGAAGACATACCACTGCTCTCATTGTGAAAAAACATTTTCCCAGTCAGAGGACCTGAAATCACACGAGAGAATAGAGAGGCTGTGTTCTGACTTATGTTTTTGATTGAGAAATTGTGTTTTTGTTCATGCTACATTAAATCATATTGTATGAATGAAAACATACTGAAAAATAGGTCAACATTTTATTTTCCAGATCAAGACATGATCATGTCAAATCGGATTAAAATAGTTAAAAAATATATATTATGAACTTAAGATTGATTGAATGCAAGTGTAAACCCCTACATGTTGTTCACTATACAATTGAGATATTTCAAAAATGTTAATTATTAAATAGATTAATGTTAGTATTTCTTCATTCAGATTGTCATTGTAAATGCGAATTGGTTCTCAATTGACATATCTGATTAAATAAAGGGGAAATAAAGTATATGCCATATTATTTATGGGAGTCTATTTGATTCTAAATTCTGACATATAAAGTGTGTATGTGAAAACAATTTTTAAGATGCTGCGTAGTGATTTTCCAAACTCACTTCAAAGAGAGAGACTTGAGGATGTGACATGTTTGTGACATCACTGCTATTTCCAATCTGAGTGTCCATTCCATCCTTTCCTCTATTTAGAATCTAATAGTGTTCCTTTCTTCTATTTAGAATCTAATAGTGTTCCATTCCATCCTTTTCACTATATAGAATCTAATAGTGTTCCTTTCCTCTATTTAGAATCTAAATAGCAGCAGCCTCTAATGTGCTAGTGATGGCTATTTAACAGTCTGATGGCCTTGAGATAGAAGATGTTTTTCAATCTCTCTGTCCTAGCTTTGATGCACCTGTACTGACCTCGCCTTCTGGATGATAGCGAGGTGAACAGGCAGTGGCTCGGGTGGTTGTTGTCCTTGATGATCTTTTTGGCCTTCCTGTGGAATCGGGTGCCCCAATACCCCAGGATGCTCTCAATTGTGCATCTGTAAAAGTTTGTGAGGGTTTTAGGTGTCAAGCCAAATTTCTTCAACCTCCTTCTGAGGTTGAAGATTCGCTGTTGCGCCTTCTTCACCACGTTTCTGTGTGGGTGGACCATTTCAGTTTGTCAGTGATGTGTACGACAATGAACTTGAAACTTTACACCTTCTCCATTGCGTCCCATCGTCATGGATAGGGGGGTGCTCCCTCTGCTGTTTCCTGAAGTCCACGATCATCTCCTTTGTTTTGTTGACTTTGGGCAAGAGGTTATTTTCCTGGCACCACACTCCCAGGGCCCTCACCTCCGCCCTGTGAGTTGTCTCATCATTGCTGGTAATCAGGCCTACTACTGTTGTGTCGTTTTAAAAGTTGATGATTGAGGCGTGCGTGGTCACGCAGTCATGGGTGAACAAGAAGTACAGGAGGAGGCTGAGCACCCATCCTTGTGGAGGTGCTTTTTTCCTACCTTCATCACCTGGGGATGGCCCGTCAGGAAGTCCAGGACCCAGTTACACAGGGCGGTGTTCAGACCCAGGGCCTCAAGCTTAATGAAGAGCTTGGAGGGTACTATGGTGTTGAATGCTGAGCTATAGTCAATGAACAGCATTCTTACATAGGTATTCCTCTTGTCCAGATGGGATAGGGCAGTGCGATGGTGATTGTATTGTCTGGATCTATTGAGGCGGTAAGCAAATTGAAGTGTGTCTAGGGTATCAGGTAAGGTAGCTCCTTGACTATATGATCCTTGACTAGTCTCTCAAAGCACTTCATGATGACGGAAGTGTGTGCTACGGAGCAATAGTCATTTTGTTCAGTTACATTTGCTTTCCGGGCTCCTGAGTGGCACAACGGTTTAAGGCACTGCATCTCAGTGCAAGATTTGTCACTACAGTCCCTGGTTCGAATCCAGGCTGAATCACATCCGGCCGTGATTGGGTGGCGCAACGGTTTAAGGCTGCATCTCAGTGCAAGATTTGTCACTACAGTCCCTGGTTCGAATCTAGGTGGAATCACATCCGGCCGTGATTGGGAGCATAGGGCAGCGCACAATTGGACCTGTGTCGTTCATGTTTAGCCAGGGCCAGGGTAGGCCATCATTGTAAATAAGAATTTGTTCTTAAATTACTTGCCTGGTTAAATAAAAATAAATATTGGGTACAGGAACAATGCTAGACATCTTGAAGAATAGATTGAATATGTCTGTAATATGTCTCATAGTAAAGGGTCTGAATACTTATGTAAATAAGGTATTTCTGTTTTTTATTTGTAATAAATTTCCGATAATTTCTAAAAACCTGCTTTCGCTTTGTCATTATGGGGTACTGTGTGTAGATTGAATGACATTTTCTATTTAATCCATTTTAGAATAAGGCTGTAAGGTAACAAAATGTGGAAAAAGCCAAGGGGTCTGAATACTTTCCGAATGCGCTGTAAACTAAAGTTGAAAAAAAAGTTATTTAAGTACATTTAAAATCATCTTTGCCTGAAAAAAAGATATTTCCTCAACTGCGTTTCCCACTCCAGACGACGATGTGCGTCTTTCAGGCGATCCTGCTAGCGTGACGTATAATCTAGTGGACGGTTCTTCATAAACAGCATAACCACCTCGGTAGCTTGCTAGCCAACATCGCTGAAAGATTCAAGCTCTTTAGACGCTTTCGGTGTATTTTAGCTACTGTGTTTTAGACACACTTCTGTCGTATCTACTTGTTAACATATTTAATTTAATATTACATTTTTTATTATTCAGCTATAGTAGCTGGCTGGGTAAGTTAGCACTAGCCTAGTCGCTAATGATAGCTAGCTAGCTAACATCCCCGAACATGAGCTCCCTAAACTACTCTCCTGTTAAAGAAGATGAGGTCTGCTGGACGGAGAAAGAAGCTAAGTTACATAGAAAGAAGAAGAGAAAGACGTTTCAGTGAAAGAAGAGGAAGACGCGTTCAGAGTGAAAGAGGAAGAGGCTGTTACTGTGAAAGAAGAGGAGAATGCCGTTTTTGGAGTGAAGAAGGAAGGGGAGATTATTGTCACATTGAAAGATGAAGAGGAGGAGATGATGGGAGATCTGATTAACACCAGTAAGTACCGCTTAAATGTGTTTTTAACTTTGGATATTCGGAGTTCTCTCGTCAATACCTCTTCGATGAAGGGCCCTAGGATGATGACTGATATGTCTAGAATCAGACGACGTAGAGAACAAGCTACCCCTTGTTTTTTCCGTTCCGTTTCCAAAAAGTGACTTAACATATATATTTGAGAAGGGTCTATCTGCTGACTGCAGACTGGGGGCACGGCATGTAGTGATTGTCATGTAGTGATGTTTTACTACACACCGTGCCCCCCATGCGAGAGTTGGGTTGGCTACACCAAAGATGATGGATATACTGACAAGATGTCTCTGCCCTAACAAGGGGAGTCGTTGTCCACAAAGCGACACTGCGGGTTGTCTAGCGCCCGCCTATCCTGTCTTTCGATTGGTGGATACATCTTATTGTTGTAATCTATTTTTTTATATTCTATGAGGGTTGTTGACGTCAACCGCCAGTATTCAATGGAGAGAGATGCTGAGCTACTAGCATGAATATGCATAGTGATCTGGAGACAACTCCTATAGTGTTTTTATCAAAGTTGTCGGTGTGTCACGTGTCCACATAACAACTTAAACATTACGAAACATCTGTTGGATCAAGTAAACCTCACGTAGTAAATAAGTCATTAATTTCGTTGTTGACCAAATTCGATACTTTCCACATTGGGTTGATAATTGTTTCCACTTGGATACAACCTACTGTAGCCTACTGGCATGACCTAGAGAGTTACAACCTACTGTAACCTATTGGCATGACCTAGAGAGTTACAACCTACTGTAACCTACTGGCATAACCTAGAGAGTTACAACCTACTGTAGTCTACTGGCATGACCTAGAGATATAAAACCACTTGGATACAACCTACTGTAGCCTACTAGCATGACCTAGAGAGTTACAACCTACTGTAACCTATTGGCATGACCTAGAGATACAACCTACTATAGCCTACTGTTTTGACCTAGAGAGCTAAAGTTGTAAAATTCCTTGATTTTAAATGAATATTTTCCAGTAATAATGATCATTTGTATCTTCCTATCCACATGTGGGATCCATCTCCTTTGTTGTCCACTTTACACCAATAACAGACAACTACTGTGGGACTCCCAATCCCGGCCGGATGTGATACAGCCTTGATTCGAACCAGGGACTGTAGTGACGCCTCTTGCACTGAGATGCAGTGGCTTAGACCGCTGCGTCCGTGTGTGAGTTAACTATTAGAATGCTGTACTAGAATGCTTAAAAGGCCTCTAAAGTTTTAAATATCGGTTATCGGTATCGTTTTTTTGGGGCAAGGAAAATATTGCATATCGGTATTGTCCAAAAATGTAATATCAGTGCATCCCTTTATTCTAAAATGCATCACAATACCCCATAATGACATCACAATACCCCATAATGACATCACAATACCCCATAATGCCAAAGCAAAACAGGTTTAGATTTTTTGCAAATGTATTGAAACTATTCCCCAGGATAACTAGTCTCAGAGTAATGTAAGATCCCAGGATAACAAGTCTCAGAGTAATGTAAGATGCTTGGAAAAAGAAGCTGAAAAAAATAACATAACGGCACCATTAGAACTAAAATGTGTCGCCTGGATGTCAGACCCCAACCCTCCAAACTGTAAATAAATAATAAAATGTGTCACCTGGATGTCAGACACCCAACCCTCCAAACTAAATAAATAATCAAATGTCGCCTGGATGTCAGATCCCCAACCCTCCAAACTGTAAATAAATAATAAAATGTGTCACCTGGATGTCAGACCCCCAACCCTCCAAACTGTAAATAAATAATAAATTTTCACCTGGATGTCAGACCCCCAACCCTCCAAACTGTAAATAAAATAATAAAATGTGTTCCTGGATGTCAGACCCCCAACCTCCAAACTGTAAATAAATAATCAATGTGTGACCTGATGTCAGACCCCAACCCCCCCAAACTAAATAAATAATATAATGTTCGCCTGGATGTCAGACCCCCCCACCCTCCAAACTAAATAAATAATAAATGTGTCCTGGATGTCAGACCCCCAACCCTCCAAACTGTAAATAAATAATAAAATGTGTCCCTGGATGTCAGACCCCCAACCCTCCAAAATAAATAATAAAATGTGTGCCTGGTGTCAGACCCCCAACCCTCCAAACTGTAAATAAATAATAAAATGTGTCGCCTGGATGTCAGACCCCCCAAGAGAAAAAAAGATAAGCTACTTCGGGAAATGCCATTTTACTACGTGTATTTACAATTCTGAAAAAGTACAAAAACTTATACGCCCTGTAAAACATGTGAATTACAGATGACCTAAACCCTCCAAACTGTAAATAAATAATAAAATGTGTCGCCTGAATGTCAGACCCCAACCCGCCAAACTGTAAATAAATAATAAAATGTATCGCCTGGATGTCAGAACCCCAACCCTCCAAACTGTAAATAAATAATAAAATATGTCGCGTTGATACGTTTACTGTTACTGGGTCGAGACAAAGGAATGCTGTAAACAAATAATCCAAAATATTTTTGTCAATGAGACAGGATATAAACAAAGGAATTACGTAACCACCTTTTGTGACTGATGTTGTAAGGCAAACTAGATGATCAAAACATTAGATCACATCAAATATGCCTGAGTGGTTTTGCCTCCTCCCAAACTATACGGGATACTACAGTTATAACTATACATAATTATTCCAAAGGTGGGCTACTTACTATCCACTGTTTGCAAGCCACCGTTGCTGATCTATGAGCATGTTGAAGACTTGTTGATGTGGTGTTGAATGTGAGCCATAGCCGCCTCCGGAGAGTCAAAGGTGTCGTCTTTACCATCATGAGAAAGCTACAGGCGGGCCGGGAATCACAGTCCGTACTTCACACCTGGATGGTCCCGTAACAGTCGTTTTGCCTGCCCGAAAGCGGCTTTGCTGCCGGAGAATAGTGGGTGAGTAGTCCTGGTAGATATAGAAGCTCTGTCCCTGAAAGCGGCTTTGCTGCGGAGATATGGGTGAGTAGTCCTGGTAGATATAAAGCTCTGTCCCTGAAAGCGGCTTCTGCCGGGAGATAGTGGGTGAGTAGTCCTTGTAGATATAGAAGCTCTGTCCCTGAAAGCGGCTTGCTGCCGGGAGATAGTGGGTGAGTAGTCCTGCGTAGATATAGAAGCTCTGTCCCTGAAAGCGGCTTGCTGCCGGGAGATAGTGGGTGAGTAGTCCTTGTAGATATAGAAGCTCTGTCCCTGAAAGCTGCTTGCTGCCTGGAGACAGTGGGGGAGTAGTTCTGGTAGATAGAGAAGCTCTGTCCCTGAAAGCTGCTCGCTGCTTGGAGACAGTGGGGGAATAGTCCTGGTAGATAGAGAAGCTCTGTCCCTGAAAGCTGCTTGCTGCTTGGAGACAGTGGGGGAATAGTCCTGGTAGATAGAGAAGCTCTGTCCCTGAAAGCTCAGAGTGGTATTGAGGGCTCAGGGAATCTCCATCTTCTCATGGAAAAAGTGCACTGGAAGAATGATGTCATGGGGCCTCTCTCACCGATGCCACAATCAATCTGGGGCTTCTCATCCATGGTGAGAAAATCCTTAAACATGGGCACCCTCATAGATATCATCCTGACCAACTTGCCCTCCAAATACACCTCTGCTGTCTTCAACCAGGATCTCAGCGATCAATGCCTCATTGCCTGCATCCGTAATGGGTCTGCGGTCAAACGACCACCCCTCATCACTGTCAAACACTCCCTAAAATACTTCTGCAAGCAGGCCTTTCTAATCGACCTGGCCCGGGTATCCTGGAAGGATATTGACCTCATCCCGTCAGTAGAGGATGCCTGGTTGTTCTTTAAAAGTAATTTTCTCACCACCTTCCTTTCGAAAAATGTAGAACTAAGAACAGATACAGCCCTTGGTTCACTCCAGATCTGACTGCCCTCGACCAGCACAAAAACATCCTGTGGCGTACTGCACTGGCATCGACTTTTCATAGCAGTCAGGAACCAATACACACAGTCAGTTAGGAAAGCAAAGGCTAGCTTTTTCAAACAGAAATATGCATCCTGTAGCTCTAACTCCACAAAGTTGTGGGACACTGTAAAGTCTATGGAGAATAAGAGCACCTCCTCCCAGCTGCCCACTGCACTGAGGCTAGGAAACACTGTCACCACCGATAAATCTATGATGATCGAGAATTTCAATAAGCATTTTTCTACGGCCGGACATGCTTTCCACCTGGCTACCCCTAACCCAGCCAACAGCTCTGCACCCCCGCAGCAACTTGCCCAAGTTCCCTCCCCCCGCCTCTCCCTCACCCAATTCCAGATAGCTGATGTTCTGAAAGAGCTGCAAAATCTGGACCCCTCAAATCAGCTGGGCTAGACAATCAGGACCCTCTTTTTCTAAAATGATCCGCCGCAATTGTTGCAACCCCTATTACTAGCCTGTTCCACCTCTCTTTCGTATCGTCTGAGATCCCCAAAGATTGGAAAGCTGTGGCGGTCATCCCCCTCTTCAAAGGGGGAGACACTCTAGACCCAAACTGTTACAGACCTATATCCATCCTGCCCTGCCTTTCTAAAGTCTTCGTAATCCAAGTGAACAAACCGATCACCGACCATTTCGAATCCCACCGTACCTTCTCCACTATGCAATCTGGTTTCAGAGCTGGTCATGGGTGCACCTCAGCCACGCTCAAGGTCCTAAACGATATCATAACCGTCATCGATAAAAGACAGTACTGTGCAGCCGTCTTCATCGACCTGGCCAAGGCTTTCGACTCCGTCAATCACTGCATTCTTATCGGCAGACTCAACAGCCTTGGTTTCTCTAATGACTGCCTCACCTGGTTCACCAACTACTTCTCAGATAGAGTTCAGTGTGTCAAATCGGAGGGCCTGTTATCCGGTACTCTGGCAGTCTCTATGGGGGTGCCACAGGGTTCAATTCTCGGGCCGACTCTTTTCTCTGTATACATCAATGATGTCGCTCTTGCCGCTGGTGATTCTCTGATTCACCTCTACGCAGACGACACCATTCTGTATATATCTGGCTCCTTCTTTGGACACTGTGTTAACAAACCTCAAAACGAGCTTCAATGCCATACAACACTCCTTGTGGCCTCCAACTGCTCTTAAACGCTAGTAAATTAAATGTATGTCGCTGCCCGTTCCCGCCCGTCCATTATCACTACTCTGGACGGTTCTGACTTAGAATATGTGGAAAACTATAAATACCTAGGTGTCTTGCTAGACTGTAAACTCTCCTTCCAGACTAATATTAAGCATTTCCAATCCAAAATTAAATCTAGAATCAGCTTCCTATTTCGCAGCAAAGCCTCCTTCACTCACGCTGCCAAACATACCCTCGTAAAACTGACTATCCTACCGATCCTTGACTAAGGCGATGTCATTTTCAAAATTGCCTCCAACACTCTACTCAGTAAACTGGATGCAGTCTATCACAGTGCCATCCGTTTTGTCACCAAAGCCCCATATACCACTGCTCTCGTCGGCTGGCCCTCGCTACATATTCATCGCCAAACCCACTGGCTCCAGGTCATCTATAAGTCTTTGCTAGGCCGCCTTAACTCAGCTCACTGGTCACCATAGCAACACCCACCCATAGCACGTGCTTGAGGAAGTATATCTCACTGGTCATCCCCTAAGCCAACACCTACTTTGGCCACCTTTATTCCAGTTCTCTGCTGCCAATGACTGGAACGAATCGCTGAAGTTGGAGACATATCTCCCTCACTAACTTTAAGCATCAGCTATCTGAGCAGCTCTCCGATCGCTGCAGCTGTACACAGCCCATCTGTAAATAGCCCATCCAACTGCCTACCTCATCCCCATGTTTTTATTTACTTTTTTTGCTCACACCAGTATTTCTACTTGCACATCATCATCTGCACATCTATCACTCCAGTGTTAATGCTAAATTGTAATTACTTTGCTACTATGGCCTATTTATTGCCTTATTGCCTTTATTGCCTCTAATCCATTTGCACATAGATTTTTCTATTGTGTTATTGACTGTACTTTTGTTTATCTTACGTGTAACTCTGTTGTTTTTGTCGCACTGCTTTGCTTTATCTTGGCCAGGTCGCAGTTGTAAATGAGAACTTGTTCTCAACTAGTTAAATAAAGGTGATTTATTTTTTATGAATTGTTCATGACTTCTTCCAGTGATTTTTCCTGTTGAAAAGTGATATATAAATACAGTAAAGTATAAAAACACTAAAGGGAAACAAATAAATGTTTTGAGCGAAATAGTTTTTTTTTTTGACAACTGCAAACTAGAAGGAGTGAGTGATGTCATAGTAAGGCCTTCAAGGAGTTGGCTTGATGGGAAGTCGTGATGTCATCCAATAGGCGACTGATCTTCATGTGAATATTCGTTATTCTTTTAAAAATCCTTCTTGTTCTGTCAAGTTGGTTGTTGATCATTGCTAGAAAACCATTTTCAAGTCTTTCCATAGACTTTCAAGATGATTTAAGTCCAAACTGTAACTAGGCCACTCAGGAACATTCAATGTCATCTTGGTAAGCTCCTCCAGTGTAGATTTGGCCTTGTGGTTTAGGTTATTGTCCTGTTAGTACAGTTTTTTTGTATTCAGATGTCTGAAATGCTCTCTACCTACGTAACATTTAGTTTCCTTATATTACGCTGGGAAAACAGTTTTCATTGGCACAGAAATTCTAAATAATTTCAGAGTATGCAAAATCCAATGGTTCTAACCGAGAGTCACCTTAACTTTATAGACAAGACCCAAATGGATACTGTGATTAACACGGTTCTTCAATAATTACACATAATTCTTAATACTGTAGCTGTTAGTCACATGTTCAACTATCATCAGCTGATCCAGGAAATAATTTTCTGAATGACAATCACATGACAAACATCACGACATGCAACAACAACCAAAGTGCTTCTTCATTCATTACTCTGGTAAAGACAGTTATGCCGTGCTCCACGTTGGATCCAACATCCCTAACAAATTGATGTTTATAGTGTGTTATTGTCTGCTTGATTTACAGTAGGGTCTCGTTAGTCTGTTTGGACACAGAGATACTTACCTCATAATGTGTAGAGAACTGTTCCTTGATGGATAGGCTATTGTACAACACACAGAGCTATTTTCCTATATTTGTTGTTAGGTGAAGTTATGGGTCCTACAGTAGGTCTATGTTATTGTTAGTGTAAGTTATGGTTCCTACAGTAGGTCTATGCTATTGTTAGGTAAAGTTATGGGTCCTACAGTAGGTCTATGCTATTGTTAGGTAAAGTTATGGGTCCTACAGTAGGTCTGTTATTGTTAGGTGAAGTTATGGGTCCTACGGTAGGTCTATGTTATTGTTATGGGTCGTAGAGTACACTATGTATGTCATACAACAACAACCAAAGTGCTTCTTCGTTCATTACATAGGTATATTTGTTGTTAGGTGAAGTAATGAGCCAATTTAGCAAACAGTGTACAAACCCTCATTGTCAGGCTGATGGAAAAGCTAGCCAAAGAGCATTTTACTGGTTGAAGGGTTTTTTAAGTACAAAGCGGTTGATTTGCGATGATGACACAAACATTATTTTAAGCAGGACATTCAAACGAGCCTTACAATTTTAATCCAAAGTAGTGTGAAATACACTCATAAGCAACCTGGAAATGGAGGTTACTCCCCTGAGATTTCCCATATTCACATTCAGAATACATTGTGAAAAACTAAAATCTTTGCTCACCATTTTTGCTCCTGGCAGATATACTACATCCATAACTATCGGTTTCCTCATTAGCGGGGAGGAGTTTCTACAACTAAATTTCATTTGCATCGACCTCGTGCATTTGCATCGCCCTTATAGCTGTAATCAATGTGGGAAGAGTTTTACTCAGTCAAACAGCCTGGTACAACACCAGATAACACAAACAGGAAAGAAATCTCGAGATAATCTGATAAAAGATCTCTGATCAAGTAATAGAAAATACATACATGAAGGAGTTGTTTCATGATATCAATGAATTAATGTCACAATGTAGAATGTTAACACATTGTAGTAGGAGTATTTGAATGATGTCACAATGTAGAACCCTAAACGTTTGCCCCCTTATCAATTGATTTCAACATGATATGGATATTAGCCTCAGGGGGAAAATCCAGGCCCTGAATTGGAAGAGTACTGTTAAGATCTTTTTTTAAATGTACTAACAAAAGAGTTGTGTTACACTTACCACGTTGGTGACCCACTAGAATCATAATTTAACACTTCAAAATGTAGCGAGCTGTTTTACAAATTGTCCTCTAACCAGGGATGTACACATTACTCCCAGATTCCGTGTGGTTTTTGAGCTGTTAGTTTTAACAGGACGTGCAACCTCATCTCCCTCCTCTCGCACAATTGATTTTAGCATGATATTGATGATTTATGACAAATTAGTCTTGCGTTCCTTTGTTTAGCGACCCCTAAATTGAAATGCATCACTTCAAATGTAGCTGACTGCAGGTTGTCCTCTAACCAGTAAGCTAAAAGATATCTCCCATTTCCATGTGTTTTTTTAGATGTTAGTTTCAACAGGAAGTACAACCTGATTTCCCCCCCTAATCGATATCAGTGATTTATTGCTACTTGTCAAAACAACAGCGTTTTAGGTGCTTGTGTCCATGGTGAAGACAACTTGGTTTCTGATTGTCTCAAGGTTGGGCAGTCAAAGATTTGTGTTTTGTGTTTAGCCAGTGCGTTCCATGGATCACAAATTATTTTGATTTTCCGTATTGGAGATTGAGTTTTGTTTGGGCTCGTTCCAAGGGGACGAGAGTTCTAGAAGCTAGTGAGTTAGGAAGGGAAAAAATACACGTTTTTTTTCTTGTTTAATTGTTGACAGCCAGTAGACACCATGTTTATATTGGTGAAGGTGAAGCATTGTAGTTGATTATATTGTGAAATGGAAGTTGTTTTCTGTTGGTGGTAAGCATTCTCTTAAGGTGTTACAGTCTTTGGTTTTTCCATTTATGTTTTGAGGTTGGACTTTAGGACGAACTGAGTGGTGTCACCTCGTTTGTGTTACACCTGTGCTGGCTTGTCCATCTCGTTAGTGGGAAGGTGTTTCACCTGAGCTGGTCCAGGTTCTATTTAAGAGTGTCTGGCCCAGTACTCCAGTTGTATTGATAGATGTGGAGAGTCAACACCTTTAGTTGTGCTACCTTTTTGGTTTGCTTCCTGTCTTTTAGTTTGGTGTGGGTTTTTCTTTTGTTTGCCTCTTCTTGGGCAGATTTAGTGGGTCTCATGGTGGGTGTCTTTTATGTCCCAGTTGTTGTTACTAGTCAACTTTCAGTGGACACAGAGCAAAACTGCAACATTATGTTATAATACTTTTATTGGATCAAATGGTTGTTTTCTGCAACAGAATAGAGGGTTCTTAGAACTATTGTGTCTGTGTGTTCTACTGAGGATGGGCCTCTGGGAGAAAACACTGACAGGAGATTTACAATGTCTTTTGGGTGATAAAATCTAAAGAGACCGCATTCCAGAGCATGAGGTTAATGTTTCTGTTCTATATGGTATAGAACAGAAACATTAATGACCACAGGGCCAGACCCTGGTCTCTACACAAAGAGTACTGTTTTTACAGCAGATACTGTCTGCTGTGAATTATAAGTATCTTTCATACAAATCTTAACCTTGTGACCCGTTCTATACATCTATTGTTGGTCATGTAGGTTGAAAGGGGTGTATCTTGGCTGTAAAAGACCTTTGTACTTTTGTATCGGGGCTCTCAACGAATCATCTGGGGGTGATTTGTCTACCAGCCATCATTATCGTAGAGCACTCAATTTATTCACTTTATATGTGTACGTTGTATTGACCTGCTCCCTTATTAAGTGAATAAAGATTTAGTTTAAGAATAACTCTGACTTGTGGGATAAGTTTGTCTCATTTGATATGAAAGAAATTAACAACATTCGGGGATGTTAATCTTCACTTGGTGACCACTCCTGACGACCTGGGTAAATGGTGCACCAGGGTTCCCTCAAACTTGGGATCTCAGGGACACCACACTTTGGGAATGGAGCAGATGGACCCACCTTTGATCTGAGAGGCAGCGAGCCGAGTGGATACCAAATCTCAAACCTAGTTAAAAAAAGAGGTGAGCGAAACACATAAAGTGTCGTTTTTAGAAAAGCCTCGTAGGCTCTGAGTGTGTATTCCTGTATTTTCCCAGTATGGGAGGAGTTGCTAGATTTATTGAATAAACATTTTTCCATAAAGTTAGTGAACCAAGGTGGCTGACTAGCTGTTGATGTTGAAGAAGCGTCCCGTCCACAAGATTATCTGTCACAATGGCAGAATCACCTGAAAGACGCACATCGCCTAATGCTGACTGGAGTTGGTATCGCAGTTGAGAAAATACTTTTAGACAAAAAGCTAAAAAGCGACTGCCTCTATAAACCAACGACTCCCTTTGAAAACGGCGATGTGGCATCAGAAACATTTATTATAGTGTAAAAATGTACTACAAAGTGTAGCTAAATAGAATAACTTTGGTCATACCCACTCAGCGTCCAAGGACATGGAATTATGGGCGATATCAGGTCTGTCTGTTGTGGCCGCTATTTCGCCCCAAAATAGTCATCCCAAATTGGGCTGTGTATAACTATGTAAATGTCTCTCGGACAAGGTGACTTTTATCAATATACACTCTAAAAGCTAAAGGTTCCTGGAGTGTCCTTTAGGGGTTCTTCAAATTGAAACTCTGGGAGAACCCCTATAAGTTCTTTGAAGAACCCCTTATAATGGTTCCTCAAAGAACCTTTTGGGGTTCATTTTTTAAAAACTCCCTGTCCACCCTCCCTCCATTATAAAAACATATTTTAATAACAATATTGACTTAAATAATTAATTGTTTATTTAGTGGCACCGCAAATGTGAATTAATATTGACAAAACAATTTACCAAACATTACAAAATTGCAAAATTTCTGCAGACATGTCAGACCATAATAAATAATACATTTACTTTGTACAGTGCTTTTCATGACATTTAAAAAAATATATAATAATAATGATGTACAATAAAAACAACATACATTAAAAATGAATCATAGGTAAACTAACAATATTGTAGACTTGATGCTAAATACAGATTTTTCAGCTTTAGTGTGTATATTGTATCCACTTAGTTATGTTAGGAAGTTTGCCATCTTTATGACCGGCCCTGGTAACTCCACCCCAACTTCTCTTATCCCCCAGAACACAGTAACTTAACAACATAAGTGTTTTTCTGACATTTTTGGGAAATTTAAGGGAAAATAAAAATACAGCCCTAGCAGAGCCCCAAGTCCCATTGGGACGTCCTCAAGGGCGTGGATGTTCTCCCCATCAAAGGCCAGCGGGATTTCACTCTCATGGTGAAATGGATTTCTGCCGATGTGCAGTAAAGGAGTGAAGAGTGGTGAAATCTGTGTCAACAAAAGTAAGAAAAGATTAATACACATACAAAGAACATAACAAATGTTAAGCTGTAGTTTTATATAAGCATGCACACCTATGTTTATGAAGAAACATGATTTGTGCATAGGCATACCTTGTCACGGACATAAAGGGTCCTCATTGAAGAGGTTGGGCAAGAGCAGAATCGCTGCTGGGGTCTCCAGTCCTAGTAAAGTAAAGCAATGATGTTACTACACTTGCTAATTTTATTACAAAATACATTAGAGAAAGGGGAGGAATAAGAGCAAATCCCTCTTCTGTATTGTCCTTCAGGGACTGTCAAAATAGCAGGATGATGTCCTCACCACTGCCTCGCCTCTCTACCTCTGATAATCCTTGAATTATCTTTTTGTCTATATCCAATCCATGGACTTGATTCATTTCTGACAAGATCTGAAAAGATAATTTGCACACATCTGTATCCTAATGGATTTCAGTTTGTATTGACTGCTATGTAGGTTAAATGTACACTTCAAATGCAGCTGTCCTACAACATATCTGTACCTTCTTCTTGATCCCAATTGCATTGTGTCCATGTTCTGTCCTATAAGAATTTCAAAGGAAGAGAAAATGTGTCAAAGAATAGTCTTTAAAAAACATAAATATATATATTAAGTAAATATTGAAAGATAAATGGCATCGACATACAATGTAATGCAAAATAGAAGAACATATTGGAGAAAGCACTAGCCAAAACAATACTGCCATACAGTAACAGTACTGTCATACAGGCCTAATATCACATTTCAAGATATCTTTGTACACAAATTGTTCAATATTTTAGCAGGCTGACTTGAAAGATTATACTCATTATTTTGCTGCGTGGCAATACTGTGTTTACATTCTGAAGGGCATTTATACAATAGAGGTAGTCTAGACACTATTAATACCATTATGCATTTGAATCCCATCTACAGCTACCATCTAAGATATTAATTTCCCTCCACAAGGGGGCGGACATGTAACGTTTCCAAAATGGGATAGTATTGTACATGTAACGTTTCCAAAATGGGATAGTATTGTACATGTAACGTTTCCAAAATGGGATTAGTACATGTAACGTTTCCAAAATGGGATAGTACATGTAACGTTTCCAAAATGGATAGTACATGTGTAACGTTTCCAAAATGGGATAGTACATGTAACGTTTCCAAAATGGGATAGTACATGTAACGTTTCCAAAATGGGATAGTACATGTAACGTTTCCAAATGGATAGTACATGTAACGTTTCCAAAATGGGATAGTACATGTAACGTTTCCAAAATGGGATAGTACAATGTAACGTTTCCAAAATGGATAGTACATGTACGTTTCCAAAATGGGTAAGATTGTACATGTAACGTTTCCAAAATGGATAGTATGTACATGTAACGTTTTCCAAAATGGATAGTATTGTACATGTAATGTTTCCAAAATGGGATAGTATGTCCATGTAATGTTTCCAAAATGGATAGTATTGTACATGTAATGTTTCCAAAATGGGATAGTATTGTACATGTAACGTTTCCAAAATGGGATAGTATTGTACATGTAATGTTCCAAAATGGGATAGTATTGTCATGTAAACGTTTCCAAAATGGGATAGTATTGTCCATGTAATGTTTCCAAAATGGGATAGTATTGTCATGAAACGTTCCAAAATGGGAGATAGTTGTACATAAACGTTTCCAAAATGGGATAGTATTGTACATGAAACGTTTCCAAAATGGGATAGTATTGTAATGTAACGTTTCCAAAATGGGGTAGTATTGTACGTGAAACGTTTCCAAAATGGGATAGTATTGTACATGAAAAACGTTTTCCAAAATGGATAGTATTGTAAATTAAACGTTTCCAAAATGGGATAGTATTGTACATGAAAACGTTTCCAAAATGGGATAGTATTGTACATGAAACGTTTCCAAAATGGGATAGTATTGTCCATGTAATGTTTCCAAAATGGGATAGTATTGTAAATGAAACGTTTCCAAAATGGGATAGTATTGTACATGTAACGTTATGCCCCCTTGTGAGTGAATAGCATTGCATGCTGTAGCAGGCTATATAAAGAGGAAGACCTCCATTGACGATTCAATTCGTTGTAACATCTCGTCTGGACAGGTCACCGTCCTTAGTTAGTTAGTTAGTTAACGCTAGCTAGTTAATTCTCACAAAAGTGAGAACTGCTCTAGATTGGAAACTTACGTTAATGAGTGTAAAGCCATGCTGGCTTTATGGAAACGATATACAATATATGGGAAAGAATATAGTTCAGGGAAATAATACAAACCTAGTTTTGCCTAGTTAGGACATAACGTTAGCTATACAACACCGACGGTCAAACCCGGCTTTCTAATGTTTACGGTAATTAGCTATAGTAACGTTATGGAAGCCATTAATAGAAAACCATCATTATCCTCGTTATTCATTATTATGTTATATTATTATTTAAATTATTTCGAGACATATTCAGAGCCAAACATCTCCCCAACTTACCTTTTTAACTGTTGTCGCATCCAAACTTGTCACCATCGTTTTCAGTTGTAATTGCGAAGTTCCCGGAAGAAGTCCAGCAACAACCGAGGTTCCTCGATGAACCCACCTTCTAACAAGTTCTTTGAAGAACCTTTTGGGTCTGTTTTTCATTATTGACCAAGAACCCTACGGTTCTTAGGGGATCTGAGAACAACTCCAGTTGAACCCTTCATTTTTAGAGTGTAGTCGGCTCTATTTACTCTCAGATTCAAACATGCTGATTAGCATCAACGATCAAGTCAGCTGCTCCAATACAGTATGAGGTGGGACGGTGAACTGATATTGACCTGGGCAGTCAGCTGCTGCTGCTCCAATACAGTAGGAGGTGAGACGGTGAACTGATGTTGGTGAACTGACGTTGAACCAGGCAGTCAGCTGCTGCTGCTCCAATACAGTAGGAGGTGAGACGGTGAACTGACGTTGAACCGGGCAGTCAGCTGCTGCTGCTGCTCCAATACAGTAGGAGGTGAGACGGTGAACTGACTTTGAACCGGGCAGTCAGCTGCTGCTGCTCCAATAGAGTATGAGGTGAGACGGTGAACTGACGTTGAACTGGGCAGTCAGCTGCTGCTGCTCCAATACAGTATGAGGTGAGACGGTGAACTGACGTTGAACTGGGCAGTCACCTGCTGCTGCTCCAATACAGTATGAGGTGAGACGGCGAACTGAAGTTGAACTGGGCAGTCACCTGCTGCTGCTCCAATACAGTATGATGTGAGACGGTGAACTGGGCAGTCAGTCATTCATTCTGTACTATGAGTCTGGTCTAACATTGTTGGTACTGAAAAAGCCTACTGCACATTGTGGTGGAAATTCTAACCATTCAGGAGAGACTTTGTCATTTCTTCAAACAATCAACCTTTATTTGATAAGAATTGTAATAATGTAGCTGGTCAGCCCTGCACTCTGAGGTGGAAGGCCGAGAGCTCGATGACACAAGGAGTTCAGTAGCCTTATATAGTCAAGCTATCTTGTGCATATAGAAAACACGTGATCTTGGTATGTGTACGTGTGTGGAGAATAAGACACAAACTAACTGTGAATTGGTCGTCTCGTTCTGTAGCAACAGCGAGTTATTCTAGTTTTTCAGTGAGGTGTCAAAACAACAGGAAATCACTCTAGACACAGTTCCTGTGAAGTAGATCAATGGTTCCCCGAATTGGGGCAAGCATGCGCCTTTGGCCTGTCTGTTGAGAGGGTGTGTGGTTGCACACCCACACAAACATACACATAAACTTCTCAACCTTAAGGAGATCCTTCAACACATTAGATGTCATATCAATTTAGAGGTTAACATAGATTTTCCCTCACAACATTGCATAGAGAGAAATCAGACCCAGCCTGAACTGTGTGATGTAGTAGGGAGGGTTAGTTTCTCTAGAGATAAATCAGACCCAGACTGAACTGTGTGATGTTGTAGTTTCTAAAGAGAAAAATCAGATCCAGACTGAACTGTGTGATGTAGTAGGGAGTTGTAGTTTCTCTAGAGATAAATCAGACCCAGACTGAACTGTGTGATGTAGTAGGCAGTTGTAGTTTCTCTAGATAAATCAGACCCAGACTGAACTGTGTGATGTAGTAGGGAGTTTTAGTTTCTCTAGAGATAAATCAGATCCAGCCTGAACTGTGTGATGTAGTAGGGAGTTGTAGTTTCCAACAGGCCAATAATCTACCTAGTTTAGCGCATAAAACGTTGTAATTAACTTCAATGACCATAATCGACTGCGCACTTACTTGTCTTGTCTGTGTTTCTTTTACACCTGTTAAGTTCTAAATAAAGAGTAAAAACTCAGACGATAAGTAAAGCTCAAACCAAGTTTATTCACCCACTGAGTCACAGCTGCATAAGACCAAGACATATTCACACAAGCGCTGGTATTTAACCCTTTATGCTGAGTCTCCTCCTTACACCTCTGTTGCTAGGCAGAACATTAGTCACATCAGTTCTTCCTCACTTCATCTGACCTCGGCCTAAATTCCTCCCTCCTCCCCACCTCACGGCTGTCCTGTTGACTTGTACCAGACTGTGGCCCTTCTCCTCCCACCTCACGGTTGTCCTGTTGACTTGTACCAGACTGTGGCCCTTCTCCTCCCCATCTCACGGCTGTCCTGTTGACTTGTACCAGACTGTGGCCCTTCTCCTTCCATAGGATCCCTGACGTCTAACAATAACACATTCTGACAGAATCTAAATGTTCTACATTCCCCTCTCTCAAACAGTGACATGAATAAGGATATTTCATATTTTCAAGATCAGAAGTCATCCTTCACCTGCTATGTAAAAAAGACAGCATTGACCATCGTGCATTCTTCTATCTGGGATATTTGGGACATCCCTACCCTAACCCCTAACCTTAACCCTTTTAAATGTCAACTTCAATGGGTTAGGGACGTCCCAAGGATGTATCTCTACCTGAAAATACATGATCGAAGTGATTGATAGTTGGTATTCAGCAGTCATAAAGCCTTATTTACTTTAATGAACTACTAAAATAGTGATTTTGTCAGACAGCAGCTCTACACTTTATTGACTGACTGATCCATTCATCCTTCCATCCCTCCACAGCCTTCCTCTCCTCTGAAGACCCAGTGAGGGTGGAGCTCAGTCAGAGAGCTGTTGAGGGACTGGTTAGGAAGAACACTTCTACAGCCAGAGAGGTGAGAGGTCACACAAGGTTTAGATGGTAAATATTTATATTCCCTTCGCGGTTCATCACGTCAGCAAAAGGGAATATGTTCCATCATCCATGTTTATTTACATTAGTGGAAATTCTCACCCCTTTTGGCTGTATGAAAGTTAATTTCCCCTCACATGCATTTGATATAATTAAGGTCATTTGTGTCAAATGTACTTTTCCCCACTCATTCACCCCATCTCTTTACATTGCTGATGAATATTCGATGGCCAGACTCAAATTCCGAACACAATGCCCATCCTGGCAGATCTAAACCTAATGCAGCACATTGTGACTTTTGTGCATCCAGACCTAATGCAGTTTGGAGTGATCAGAAGTCACATTTAGGTGCCAGGTGTAACTGAGGCCATAGATGCTCCATATCCATTACGAGTGTTTTATATAATATGACTAAATGTGTTTCTTTCTGTGTTGCAGGGGCAGTCAAGAAATGGAACTGCAAGCCCACAGAACATGACATAAGCAGAGCTGTGGGAGACCACCTCAAGCCCCTGGTTGAGCCGGGGGTGGTGTTTACCACTCCTTCAGCAGGCTGGAAAAGTGTGATTGATCTGTATGATCCATTTGTTTGTTTCAATTTTCAGTAGTTGAATCCTTTGACACTGATTTTCATACTAGGAGTCTGTTGATAGGTTAGTCATTGGGTTCATTTGTTGAAATCAAGTCAAGCTTTATTTATACAGCACATTTCAGACATGGATGCAACACAATGGCTTCACAGGAAAAAACAATGATAATAAACAGTACACAACATAAGAGGATAAAAAACAGTAGACTATTGAGCATTCTAAGGAAATGCCATTGATTACAATATTAATTGGATGCAACATCCAACCACAAATATAAGCTTGTTTTTTAGGAGGGGTTCTGAAAGACACTAGGGGGGTGTCCACTGAAAGTTGACTAGTAACAACAACTGGGACCTAAAAGACACCCACCATGAGACCCACTAAATCTACCCAAGAAGATGCAAACAAAAGAAAAACCCACACCAAACTTAAAGACAGGAAGCAAACCAAAAAGGTGGAGCAACTAAAGGTGTTGACTCTCCACATCTATCAAGACAACTGGAGCACTGGGCCAGAAACTCTTAAATAGAACCTGGACCAGCTCAGGTGAAACACCTTCCCACTAACGAGATGGACAAGCCAGCACAGGTGTAACACATACTAACTAAAGAGGTGACACCAATCAGTGCATCCTGTGCTAATGAGCTATACCTGCTGAAGTCCAACCTCAAAACATAAAATGGAAAAACCAAAGCCTGTAACACCTTTAGACAACAAATATATTCTATATTTCTGTTGGAAAGTTTGCTTACCACCAACAGAATACAACTTTAATTTCACATTATAATCAACTACAATGCTTCACCTTCTACAATTTAAACATGGTGTCTACTGGCTGTCAACAATTAAAAACAAGAAAAAACACATTTCTAAATCATAATATACAATCGTATCTTCTCCTTTTTCTTTCTATAGAATCCTAAAACTCACTAGCTTCTAGAACTCTCGTCCCCTTGGAACGAGCCCAAACAAAACTAATCTCCAATACGGAAAAACGTGCAGTCAAAATAAGATCCATGGCAACTCACTGGCTAAAAGCAAAACACAAATCTTTATGACTGCCCACCCTTGAGAAAATCAGCAACCAAGTTGTCCTCACTACGGACATGTCTGATTTTAAGAGGAAACTCCTGCAATATCCGTAGTAACTTTCCACCTAACTGCAGCGCTTCTCTCTCTTTTCAGGGTTCACTAGATAGGCATGTTGTTGGATCGGGGCCCAGTCCCCAATGTCATGCTCTAGTACATTTGGGTTGGCACATCTGAGAATGAACCCCGATGTTCTAAAAGCAGGGCAACAATGTCAATATAATTGTACCCAAATATTGTCAGTTGGTTGCATAAATATTTATGATTACTAAATGTTACATGAATATTAAACATGAAATATCAAAACCAAATGTACACCCCTTTGTTAATATGTATTGGCAATAATTCACTTAATGGTGAGGCATGGAATAATAAAACATGTATCTTTTGTCAGGCTGAATGTTTGAAATATGAGGTGATTTGAGTCATGCTTCTTCAGTAGTGGAATAAAGACAATTAGCACTTGAGTGTTGACTAGAAATGCTGGAGTGATGTAGGATTGTTAATAAAATTGATAGACCAATTTATTATACTGCGTCCATGTGTATAGGCTGCAAGTACGTTGAAATTAAGTTGTTTTAAAGTCATTGAAAAAAACAACCCAAAACAACATTTTTAACTTTCACATTCAACTACAACCGAACGCATATTGGACTTTGTTTTCAATGTCTTTCCAATATTATTATTTTTTTTTTTTTTTACAAGTTTCCAAATCAATAACCAATATGCAGAAACAGTTTGGGATAAATTGAAAAGCTAAACATAAAATGTGCTATGTACACAAACATCTGCCACAATAATCATATTACTTGTATTTTTTAAAACAAGCACCTTATAAACTGCACCCGAAACGCTTATGTTTTGACAAGTAGCAATAAATCACTGATATTGATTAGGGGGGAAATCAGGTTGTATGTGCTGTTGAAATGAACACAACTAAAAAAAAAACATGGAAATGGGAGATATATTTTACCTCACTGGTTAGAGGACAACCTGCAGAAGACAGTCAGCTACATTTGGAGTGATGCATTTATATTTAGGGCTCACTAAACAAAGGAACGCAACACTTATTTGTCATTACTCATCGATATCATGTTGAAATCAATTGTGCGAGGAGGGAGATGAGGTTGCACGTCCTGTTAAAACTAACAGCTCAAAAACCACACGGAATCTGGGAATAATGTGTACATCACTGGTTAGAGGACAATTTGTAGAAAACAGCTAGCTACATTTTGAAATGTTGCATTTTGATTCAAGTGGGTCACCAACACAGTAAGTGTAACACAACTMTTTTTTTGTTAGTCACTTTTTGTTAAATCACATAAATAGTACTCTTTCAATTCAGAGCCTGGATCTTTCCCCTGAGGCTAATATACATATCATGTTGAAATCAATAGAAAAGGGGGCAAACATTTAGGGTTCTACATTGTGACATTATTAAAATAATCCTTCTACAATGTTAAAACATTCTACATTGTGACATTACTTCATTGATATCATGAAACAACTCCTTCATGTATTTTCTGATGTTTAATCAGAGATCTTTTATCAGAGTATTTCTTCCCACATTGATTACAGCTATAAGGCTTCTCTCCTGTGTGTATTCTCTGGTGTAATGTCAGATGGCCAGATCTAGTAAAACTCTTCCCACATTGATCACATCTATAAGATTTCTCTCCTGTATGTATTCTCTGGTGTAACATCAGATGGTCAGATCTCGTAAAACTCTTCCCACATGATCACAACTATAAGGTTTCTCTCCTGTGTGTGTTCTCTGGTGTAAAGTCAGCTGGCCAGATGTAGTAAAACTCTTCCCACATTGATCACAGCTATAAGGCTTCTCTCCTGTGTGTATTCTCTGGTGTAAAGTCAGCTGGCCAGATGATGTAAAACTCTTCCCACATTGATCACAGCTATAAGGTTTCTCTCCTGTGTGCATTCTCTGGTGTATAGTCAGCTGGCCAGATGTAGTAAAACTATCCCACATAGATCACAGCTATAAGGTTTTCTCCTGTGTGCATTTTCTCTTGGTGTAAAGTAAGCTGGCCAGATGTAGTAAAACTCTTCCCACATTGATCACAGCTATAAGGTTTTTCTCCTGTGTGTCCCCGCTGGTGTACCATCAGGCTGTCTGGCCGAGAAAAACTCTTCCCACATTGATCACAGCTATGAGGTTTCTCTCCTGTGTGTGTTCTCTGGTGTATAGTCAGATGGCTAGGTGCAGTAAAACTCCTCCCACATTGATCACAGCCAAAAGATTTCTCTCCAGTGTGAATTCTTTGATGTATTTTAAGTTTTACTGAAGAGTTGAATCTTTTCCCACAGCCAGAGCAGCAGTTAGATTTCTTCCCTGTGGGTCTCTGCAGGTGTTTCTTGAGGAGTTCTGATCTGGAGAGACTCTTCTCTGCCTCGTCAGCATCATGATGTTGTTGAGGATCCCCAGAGGACCCACGATAGTCAAGTCTCTCTCCTGTGTGAATCAAAGTCAGACAGATGGTTAATGGCCCACAACAGCAGAAATCCACTGTTTATTTGAGGTAAAAGGTGATGCCCAGAGCATACCCATGAAGTTGTACAACAATTGATGTCTGTTAAATTTGACAATTAAGAGAGTCAAGTTAGCAACAATAGTCATATTTTGTTATTCAAGTTGTTGAAATCCTAAGCACTGTGCCAGACAACTTTTGGTCTCCAATATAGGCCCCTTTCTCTGGGTTTGCTAAAATTGCGGCCCGAGGTCAATGCACACACAATTTGATGCAGAAACTCCTCCCTGCTAATGAGGAAACCGCTAGTTATGGATGTAGTACATCTGCTAATGAGCATGTAATATATCTGCCTGGAGCAAAAATGGTAAGCGAAGATTTTAGTTTTTCACAATGTATTTTGAATATTACAGCGCAAGTCAGGAGTGCTACTCAAGGAAACTCACATTAAGCTCTGTGTCTATTCACTAATTCACCACCATAGGGAAGTTCTCATAGACTGACAGCAAAAATAGCCTCCATTTCCAGGTTGCTTATGAGTGCATTTCACATTACTTTGGATTATAATTGTAAGGCTTGTTTGAATCATCTGCTTAATATGTTTGTGTTATTGTCGCAAATCAACTGCTTTTTACTTAAAAAAACACTTCAACCAGTAAAATGCTTTTTGGCTATCTTTCCTATCAGCCTGACAATGAGGGTTTGTAAACTAAGTGTTAAACAAATTGGCCCATACCATCACCAAACAATAACATAGTAGAGGTCAACCGATACCGATTATTGGAGGATCAAAAAAAGCCGAATCCGATTAATCGGACGATTTTATATATATATTTGTAATAATGACAATTACAACAATACTGAATGAACACTTATTTTAACTTAATATAATTCAAATAAATAATGAAACATGTTCCATTTGGTTTAAATAATGCAAAAACAAAGTGTTGGAGAAGAAAGTAAAAGTGCAATATGTGCCATGTAAAAAAAGCTAACGTTTAAGTTCCTTGCTCAGAACATGAGAACATATGAAAGCTGGTGGTTCCTTTTAACATGAGTCTTCAATATTCCCAGTTAAGAAGTTTTAGGTTGTAGTTATTATAGGACTATTTCTATACCATTTGTATTTCTTATAACTTTGACTATTGGATGTTCTTATAGGCACTATAGTATTGCCAGCCTAATCTTGGGAGTTGATAGGCTTGAAGTCATAAACAGAGCTGTGCTTCAAGCATTGCGAAGAGCTGCTGGCAAATGCAGGAAGTGCTGTTTGAATGAATGCTTACGAGCCTGCTGCTGCCTACCACCGCTCAGTCAGACTGCTCGATCAAATATCAAATCATAGACTTAATTATAATATAATAAACACAGAAATACGGGCCTTAGGTCATATTCAATTTAATATTGCTCTTCACCTAGCCCAGGAACAGGCGGGGCCAAACAGGTGTTGATACCTCGTTTCCCTCCTTCAGGGAACAGTAATTATAGTCATAAAGTTACACTCCCTTTCAGTCGGTCAACTTCGGTACAACATACTATGGGAAATACAATCATTCCCTATGCCGACCCAAACGGATACTAAATGAAACGGCCCCTGGCAGACCACCCAGACCTGACCCCGCAAGATGCGTCAGTTTTGTAAATGTATTAATTGTCTTTTGTTTGAAACACTCCTGTCAATGTTGAGTAAGGACGCACACACCTAATTACGCATATAGAAGTAGGACTAGTCTACCTGGTGTCATGCCGTTGGCCTGGGGGTAGGTTTATGACAGTCATAAATACCTCTCCCCCCTTTTTCCTCTCTCTACCCTACTGATGTGACATTTGAAAATCCTTTGGTTAACATAGAGATTCTGGGAACATCAGAAGGTGGGGGGAAATGAACCATATTCTGGTAATCCGACCAATTGAACATATGCGGTGGAACTTAATGAATACGATGTCAGTTCGGTTGTCATCTGAGACATTCTCATCAATGATAGGATGACAAACTCTACAGTGGAAAGTCTGCACATTGTAGTTATCGGATTCACATGGAATTGTTGTTAAATTTAAATGTTTGAATATAAAATTATTGATGAAGAGATTAAATGTAATTTTAGCTTCCAAATGAGAGATTTGGTTTTCATAAGGTTAGGGCTCTGCTCAATCAGTGGCCCGCCCCTGTGAAGAGACATGGGTTATAAAACTTTTAAACACACCCTTCTCCCTTCACTATATAAAGCCTTGACGAAAATGTAACCTCCTGTTCCGGGGATGTTAGGATGACAATCCGATGTCAGAATGGTTCAGATGTCAACTACAGAACTAAGCCAACCTCAGTGTGAGCTTTGGTTGCGAATGGTATGAACTTTGAACTCTTATTCACTACAGAAGTGATACCTCCTAGCCGTTCAGTTGGCAACAGCAGCTGCAAACGTGGGCTAGGAAAGAACAGACAGAGTATCCCGTCTACCACACAATGACGTTACTACAACGTATTCAATTTACCAGCAGAGACATTCTTCAAAGCAACACGGCCTTCCATCTACCACCAACCTACCGAAGCGCAGCTCAGAGTAAATATTTATTGCATTTTCCTTTTCCAAATGGGCGGTAATTTAGAATGCATAAGATACTGTATTTACGATAGCATGGCTTCTCCCTTTGTTCCTCAAGTCTTCCCGCTCTTTCACTCAAACCCAGCCCCCTTTTCTTTTGTGTAACCAGCTGTCATATCTGTTCCGCCCGCTAGGGACGTTTTCCTTTATGACGTAATTTGTAATCAAAGGTATGATTCATTCTGTGTATATGTAATTCTGTGTGATTAGTTAGGTATTTAGTAAATAATTAAACCCAATTTTGTATTGCTGATTCAACTTGTTAGCCAGGGTTCGTGAAGATAACCAAGAATTTACAACTTTCAGATGAGACTGAAATAAGGTGACGATTAATATTGACTGCTATTGATGTAAAATATTACTAGGTCTTTAAGAGTTTATTCGGAAGATAACAGCTCTATAAATATTATTTCATGGTGCCCCGACTTTCTAGTTAATTACATTTACATGATTAGCTCAATCAGGTAATATTAATTACGGAGAAAGGATTTTATAGAATAGCATGTCATATCACTTAATCCGGCATAGCCAAATACACTGGCCTGTTCGCAAATGTAGGTCTATAAATGTGCCCATTTGGGGATGTAGCTCCCTCCAGTAACCACGAGCACAACCGTTCCTTGATTTTAACTGCCGGCTTTAATTATGTAGATTTAGTCAGAATTATCACCTTCCGTGAGAACTATAAAGTAAATGAAAAATACAGTTAAGCACACTCTTACAACCTTATCTTACGAGTGACTTATTAGCTTGGTATAACTCTGAAGTGCTTACATACATAAACAGTTTAGCTGGCGCTATAACAGTATTAGATTAAACACATGAATAAAGGAAAAATACCTCATTGGCTGCTTATTACAGAAGGGAGGAAATCAAGCTTCACACTTATTATTCCTGGCATGAATTCACGCTTCATCCTTAATTATTATAACGTTACCATCCTAACATATACGCTTCAAACTTTATGAACTACACCCGATGACAKGAAAACTTAGCTAACACAGCGCGGGATTGCYTTCCCTCCAAAAGTGTGTTGCTACAATAAGGATCCCCGTTACAACAGTTATTAGCTACGTAGTTCCGCTTCTCTTATCATTTCCCCGCACAGCGGACACGTAAACAATTCAAACACAAAACAACGACATAACCTGTAAGTCTAACTGGCAGTTACAGGGATGTCTCATAGTATTCTGATTGTCTTAATGCTGCACCACTAATGAGTTGTGAGCTTCTCATCTGGACAAGAGGAATACCTATGTGAGAATGCTGTTCATCGACTACAGCTCAGCATTTAACACCATATACCCTCCAAACTCGTCATCAAGCTCGAGACCCTGGGTCTCGATCCCGCCTGTGCAACTGGGTCCTGGACTTCCTGACGGGCCGCCCCCAGGTGGTGAGGGTAGGTAACATCTCCACCCCGCTGATCCTCAACAGGGGCCCCCAAGGGTGCGTTCTGAGCCCTCTCCTGTACTCCCTGTTCACCCATGACTGTGTGGCCATGCACGCCTCCAACTCAATCATCAAGTTTGCGGACGACACTACAGTGGTAGGCTTGATTACCAACAACGACGAGACGGCCTACAGGGAGGAGGTGAGGGCCCTCGAGTGTGGTGTCAGGAAAATAACCTCACACTCAACGTCAACAAAACAAAGGAGACGATTATGGACTTTAGGAAACAGCAGAGGGAGCACCCCCTATCCACATCGACGGACAGTAGTGGAGAAGGTGGAAAGTTTTAAGTTCCTCGGTGTACACATCACGGACAAACTGAATTGGTCCACCCACACAGACAGCGTTGTGAAGAAGGCGCAGCAGCGCCTCTTCAACCTCAGGAGGCTGAAGAAATTCGGCTTGTCACCAAAAGCACACTAGAAGCACTCAACTTCTACAGATGCACAATCGAGAGCATCCTGTCGGGCGTTATCACCGCTGGTACGGCAACTGCTCCGCCCACAACCGTAAGGCTCTCCAGAGGTAGTGAGGTCTGCACAACGCATCACCGGGGCAAACTACCTCCCCTCCAGGACACCTACACCACCCCGATGTCACAGGGAAGGCCATAAAGATCATCAAGGACAACAACCACCCGAGCCACTGCCTGTTCACCCCGCTATCATCCAGAAGGTGAGGTCAGTACAGGTGCATCAAAGCAGGGACCGAGAGACTGAAAAACAGCTTTCTATCTCAGGCCATCAGACTGTTAAACAGCCACCACTAACATTTAGTGGCCGCTGCCAACATACTGACTCAACTCCAGCCACTTTAATAATGGGAATTGATGGAATTATGTAAAAATGTATCACTTAGCCACTTTAAACTATTGCCACTTTATGTTTATATACCCTACATTACTCACTCATGTATATACTGTACTCTATACCATCTACTGCATCTTGCCTATGCCGTTCTGTACCATTCACTCATTCATCCTATTATCTTTATGTAACATATCTTTATCCTTTACTACTTGCTCGTGTTATAAGGTAGTAGTTGTGGAATGTTCGTAGGTTAGATTACTTGTTGGTTATTACTGCATTGTCGGAACTAGAAGCACAAGCATTTCGCTACACTCGCATTAACATCTGCTAACCATGTGTATGTGACAAATAAAATTTGATTTGATTTCTCAAAGCACATTTTTTTCACCTCAAACAGCAAGTGAACAAAGTCTAATCAAAATCAATTGCAAATGAGAATAACTCCTCAAAGTATTTAAAAAATATTTCCAGCTCCCGCCCTTTCGATAACCACTCGGCACAAAAGGGAAAAATGTAATGCTCTGATCCAGTGGAAATGTCATAAAATACCTGATTACTTCTTATCCCTTTCACAAATAGCCTACAGCTGTGTCTGTCCCAAACTCACTGGCGCGGGAAACTGAGAGCCCAGAATATTTTATACAATGTTTCAAGTTTGTTGTAGACAGGTCATGTGATTTATAGGATTTGTTTGCAATGTTTTTATTTGTTGGCTTTATGTAGGCTATTTTTTACATAGTTGGCAATGGCAATAAAAGTCACTTTTAGATTTGTGTAATTTTCATTTAGATTTAGATAGAATGTAAATTAATCACAGACAATGATTTTGAGATACTATTATAAATTAAATGAAACTGCTCCAGTAAAATGTGCATATTAAAATCATAACTGGCACGCAGATCGGTAGAAAAGGTCAGATAAATTTACACTCCAAATGTAGGTTGCCGACTGCTTGTGTAGCCTATTACCAGCAACGTAAGAATTTACGAAGGCCAGCAGGAGGAGGTGGTTCAGGAATATTTGTTTTCTCTTCTGGTTGGGCAATATTGATGTAATGGCATGAAAATAAATTGGCTGAATATTATACAATGACTTATCAACAGCTCTAACAATTTGACCCCCACAGGAAATCTACACTGGCAATTCTAGAATATACTATATATCTTAGAAACCTGGTTAAACTATCACTATGACATCATGGATGAATTCTAGAATACACTATATAGCCTAGAGACCTGGTTAAACTATAATTTTGACCTCATGGATGGCCAGTTCTTGTATTCATAGTGTAGTGAATTCAGGGGGTAGCCCTGAGCTGGACTCAAATCTGGGTCCAGTGACTGTCAAGCCAACACCTTTTAACTGTTACGCCAAGATGTCTGAACTTCTTGACGAGATCGCTAGGTTTTGGGTTAAGGTTGATACAATAGCTTTCTCTATGAATTTGAGTGGTTACATTTCTCCAGCCCCCATCCCTCAGCCGTTTACCAAACAAAGTCTCTGAGCAGCCATTTTGTTTCAGTTTAAATCCTAGGTTGTCCCTTTAAAAAAGCCACACATCAATCAACAAACCAATCTGCAGTTGAAACAATATCAAAGCTGCAATTCCACCACTGTTTTGGTAATACGATGATGGATGGGGCTGGAGAACTGTAACTAGTCTCTAATTCATAGACAGACCTATGGAGGCAAGGACTGACCATCCATGATATCAGCATTATAGTTTTAACCATGTTGAGGCTATACAGTGTTGGTTTACATTGTTTCTAGACATTGGAGTAAAAAAAGCTTATTTGGGGTTCTGATGGGGTACAACAGTTGAACTAAGCTCATGAGGCATGTGTTATATTCTTCAAGAATCAATGGCTATAAATAAATAATTGTAATGTCACAATATGGATGTAGCAATTGCATATTTCCCCTTTAACGCCACACATCAGTTCAACAACTGCAGAGTTTGTGCCTCTGTATTTAAGACAGTACTTACTAGTGTTAATCAGGGAACGGTTTCTCAAAACCATTTTACGGCTAAGTTCACCACTGGATGCCTTAAGATGCGTTTGGGAAACCGGAACTAGATACCCAGTTTCCTTCTCTTCTTCCCCCTCCTTTCTCGATGTGAAAGTCATCTCCACCTCATCTTTCACTCCAAAAACTGCATCCTCTTCTTTCTCTTCCCCCTCTTCTTTCACTGCAACATCCTCCTCCTCTTTCACGCTGAACGCGTCTTCCTCTTCTTTCACCGAACCGTCTTTCTCTTCTTTAACTACAACAGCCTCATCCTCAACTTCTTGTTTTACTGTGATATCATGCTCTTCCTTCTCCTCTTTGACGAGAGCTTCTTTCTCCGTCCAGCAGACCTCCTCTTCTTTAGCAGGACGAGAGTAGTTTAGTAAGCTCATGGTCGGAGATGTTAGCTAGCTAGGCTAATGCTAACTTAACCAGCCCGCTAGCTGACTAATAACAACGCCGTAAATATGAAATTAAATCGGATAACTAACTAGACGACAGAAGTGGGTTTAAAACACAGTGGCTAATATACACTAAAGCGTCTAAATAGCTTTATTGGTTCAGCTATTTTGGCTAGCAAGCTACGGATGTGGCTGACTAACTGTTGCCGCTGTTGAAAGAAGCGTTCCGTCCACTAGATTATACGTCACACTAGCAGCACTGCCTTAAATCCCAACATCCATCTGCTGACTGGAGTGGGTAACGCAGTTGATTAAAATGTATATTTGAAATGTTTTACAAAAAGTTATAGGGTAGGAATCAGGGACGTTTGAGATCGACTGAGTTTTTTTTTACACCTTCCAATGTAAATCCATTGAACGAGACAAGTTACCAGACAGGACATATTGCTAATGCTCTTCCCATTGATAACCCGAATGACAATTAACTTGTGGGCGGTGGTGGTGATGACGGCTTATTGGATGACGTCGTCCATCGGGATTCCCCCAAAAAGAAGACGCTCTGGATTGATCACTGGAGTCAGGTGTGAAGGAGGAGGTTGATCATCAGGAGTCAGATGTGAAGGAGGAGGTTGATCATCAGGAGTCAGATGTGAAGGAGGAGGATGATCATCAATAGTCAGATGTGAAGGAGGAGGTTGATCATCAGTGAACCTCTAGGATTGTGGCTGGGCTGGCGTTTCCACTTCCAGCTTGGTCGTGTATTTTGATGCATTGAATGTTGATATTGTTGATATTGAACCTATGTTATATATTGGTACCTCCTGTTTCATGAAGTGATGTCACTAAGTACTGCCCCTATATATACAATGCATTCGGAAATTATTCAGACCCCTTCACCTTTTCCACATTTTGTTACGTTACAGCCTTATTCTAAAATGGATAAAATATCAATCTACACACAATACCCAATAATGACATCACAATATCCCATAAGACATCACATTGCCCCATATTGACATCACAATACCCCATTACGAGAAAGCAAAAACAGGTAAATAAATGAAAAAATTAGATTTTCTTTAAAAAACAAGGACATTTCTAGTTGACCCCAAACTTTTGAATGGTAGTGTACATCTATCTACATGATGTATTGTTACACCATGTAGGAGCAGTATAGACCTAGTCTGTTCATTATATGCATCTACATGATGTATTGTTACACCATGTAGGAGCAGTATAGACCTAGTCTGTTCACTATATACATCTACATGATGTATTGTTACACCATGTAGGAGCAGTATAGACCTAGTCTGTTCATTATATACATTATCTAACGATGATGTATTGTTACACCATGTGGAGCCAGTATAGACCTAGTCTGTTCACTATCATACATCTACATGTGAGTATTTGCTACACCATGTAGGAGCAGTATGGACCTAGTCTGTTCATTATATACATCTACATGATGTATTGTTACACCATGTAGAGCAGCTAGCTACTTATTTAGATTTAGTTTGACTTAATGAAAACTGTCTTAAATGTGCTGTAGTAAACATTGTTTTGTTCGCACTAATCAATCAACAACATTCCTTTCTTTGTATGTCTCAATAATAATTAGTGTATTTAATTAAATCCATTTAAAAACAATCTTTTGTCTGTACATAAGAAAAACAAATATTTTAACTGCGTTTCCCACTCCAGTCAGCAAGACGGCGATGTGCGTCTTTCAGGCAATTCTGCTAGCTTGACGTATAATCTAGTGGACGGTTTCTTCATAAACAGCTAGTCAACCACCTCGGTAGTTTGCTAGCCAACATAGCCGAAAATATTCAAGCTATTTATACGCTTTCCGTCTATAATTTACCTACTTGTTTTAGACAACACTTCTGTCGTATCTACTTGTGAACTATTTAGTTTAATATTTACGTTGTTTTTTATTAGTCAGCTATAGTAGCTGGCTGGTTAAGTTAGCACTAGCCTAGTCGCTAATGATAGCTAGCTACTAACATCCCCGAACATGAGCTCCCTAAACTACTCCCCTCCGTTTTAAAGAAGAGGTCTGCTGGACGGAGAAAGAAAGCTCTGGGCTGAACATTGTCGTGAAAGAGAGAAGGATAGGAGGATGTCACAGTAAACAAGAAAGTAGAGGTTTGATGCTGTGAAAGATGAATGAGAAGACGCGGTCAGATGAAAGAGGAGAGGAAGAGAAAAGAGGGAATGCCGTTTTTGGAGTGAAGAAGGAAGGGGAATTACTGTCACATTGAAAGATGAAGAGGAGGAGATGGGATATGTGATTAACACCAGTAAAGTACCGCTTTTAAATTTGTTTTTAACTTTGGATATTCGGAGTTCTCTCGTCAATACCTCTTCGATGAAGGGCCCTAGGAATGATGACTGATATGTCTAGAATCAGGACGACGTAGAGCAAGCTACCCCTTGTTTTCTCCGTTCCGTTTTTCAAAAAGTGACTTAACATATATAATTTGAGAAGGTCTATCTGCTGACCGCAGACTGGGGGCACCGGCATGGTGTGATTTTCGTGTAGTGATGTTTTACTACACACCGTGCCCCCCAATAGTGCCATGCGAGAGTTGGGTTGGCTACACCAAAGATATGGATATACTGACAAGATGTCTCTGCCCTAACAAAGGGAGTCGTTGTCCACAAAGCGGCACTGCGCGTTGTCTAGCTCCCACCTGTCCTTTCTTTGAATTGGTGGATACATCTTATTATTTTGTAAACTATTGTTTATTATTCTATGAAGGTTGTTGACGTCAACCGCCTGTATTCAATGGAGAGAGATGCTAAACTACTAGCAATGAATATGCATAGCGAATCTGGAGTGTTTTTTATCAAATTGTCGGTATGTCACGTGTATCTCTCTCCTTT